>NW_026909157.1:0-154023 GCF_033115175.1 Lepus europaeus
CAGCCAGACAACCTCCCTCCCTCTGGTCGGGCACTGCAAGCCACACAGCCACTTGTGTCCCCTGTGTCCCTGGAGGCCGCAGCGCGTTTTGGGTTTTGGCGCGGACGGGCCCCTCTCGGCTTCCGTAGTCCATTTGCCCCGGAGCCTGCCAGACCCCTTGCCCCAGGGGCGGGCCCTGCTGAGTCCCTGAGTGCCTCCTGAGTTCCTGCCACCACCCTTGGGCCGGGATGTGGTGCCACCTTGTGCGTAGAAGCCCTGCACACAGGCAAGAAGCCCCCCAGGCCCGCGGGCGCGCCCGACCCTGGAGCCCCCTGGCTGGCTGCAGCCACAGGGAACGGGGGTTCTGAGTTGGCAGCCCCCATTCCCGAAGCATCCACGGGCAGTTCCCCGAAGGGCTGACACCGGCTGCGCCTCAGCAGCCAGACAACCTCCCTCCCTCTGGTCGGGCACTGCAAGCCACACAGCCACTTGTGTCCCCTGTGTCCCTGGAGGCCGCAGCGCGTTTTGGGTTTTGGCGCAGACGGGCCCCTCTCGGCTTCCGTAGTCCATTTGCCCCGGAGCCTGCCAGACCCCTTGCCCCAGGGGCAGGCCCTGCTGAGTCCCTGAGTGCCTCCTGAGTTCCTGCCACCACCCTTGGGCCGGGATGTGGTGCCACCTTGTGCGTAGAAGCCCTGCACACAGGCAAGAAGCCCCCCAGGCCCGCGGGCGCGCCCGACCCTGGAGCCCCCTGGCTGGCTGCAGCCACAGGGAACGGGGGTTCTGAGTTGGCAGCCCCCATTCCCGAAGCATCCACGGGCAGTTCCCCGAAGGGCTGACACCGGCTGCGCCTCAGCAGCCAGACAACCTCCCTCCCTCTGGTCGGGCACTGCAAGCCACACAGCCACTTGTGTCCCCTGTGTCCCTGGAGGCCGCAGCGCGTTTTGGGTTTTGGCGCGGACGGGCCCCTCTCGGCTTCCGTAGTCCATTTGCCCCGGAGCCTGCCAGACCCCTTGCCCCAGGGGCGGGCCCTGCTGAGTCCCTGAGTGCCTCCTGAGTTCCTGCCACCACCCTTGGGCCGGGATGTGGTGCCACCTTGTGCGTAGAAGCCCTGCACACAGGCAAGAAGCCCCCCAGGCCCGCGGGCGCGCCCGACCCTGGAGCCCCCTGGCTGGCTGCAGCCACAGGGAACGGGGGTTCTGAGTTGGCAGCCCCCATTCCCGAAGCATCCACGGGCAGTTCCCCGAAGGGCTGACACCGGCTGCGCCTCAGCAGCCAGACAACCTCCCTCCCTCTGGTCAGGCACTGCAAGCCACACAGTCACTTGTGTCCCCTGTGTCCCTGGAGGCCGCAGCGCGTTTTGGGTTTTGGCGCGGACGGGCCCCTCTCGGCTTCCGTAGTCCATTTGCCCCGGAGCCTGCCAGACCCCTTGCCCCAGGGGCGGGCCCTGCTGAGTCCCTGAGTGCCTCCTGAGTTCCTGCCACCACCCTTGGGCCGGGATGTGGTGCCACCTTGTGCGTAGAAGCCCTGCACACAGGCAAGAAGCCCCCCAGGCCCGTGGGCGCGCCCGACCCTGGAGCCCCCTGGCTGGCTGCAGCCACAGGGAACGGGGGTTCTGAGTTGGCAGCCCCCATTCCCGAAGCATCCACGGGCAGTTCCCCGAAGGGCTGACACCGGCTGCGCCTCAGCAGCCAGACAACCTCCCTCCCTCTGGTCGGGCACTGCAAGCCACACAGCCACTTGTGTCCCCTGTGTCCCTGGAGGCCGCAGCGCGTTTTGGGTTTTGGCGCGGACGGGCCCCTCTCGGCTTCCGTAGTCCATTTGCCCCGGAGCCTGCCAGACCCCTTGCCCCAGGGGCGGGCCCTGCTGAGTCCCTGAGTGCCTCCTGAGTTCCTGCCACCACCCTTGGGCCGGGATGTGGTGCCACCTTGTGCGTAGAAGCCCTGCACACAGGCAAGAAGCCCCCCAGGCCCGCGGGCGCGCCCGACCCTGGAGCCCCCTGGCTGGCTGCAGCCACAGGGAATGGGGGTTCTGAGTTGGCAGCCCCCATTCCCGAAGCATCCACGGGCAGTTCCCCGAAGGGCTGACACCGGCTGCGCCTCAGCAGCCAGACAATCTCCCTCCCTCTGGTCGGGCACTGCAAGCCACACAGCCACTTGTGTCCCCTGTGTCCCTGGAGGCCGCAGCGCATTTTGGGTTTTGGCGCGGACGGGCCCCTCTCGGCTTCCGAAGTCCATTTGCCCCGGAGCCTGCCAGACCCCTTGCCCCAGGGGCGGGCCCTGCTGAGTCCCCGAGCGCCTCCTGAGTTCCTGCCACCACCCTTGGGCCGGGATGTGGTGCCACCTTGTGCGTAGAAGCCCTGCACACAGGCAAGAAGCCCCTAGGCCCGCGGGCGCGCCCGACCCTGGAGCCCCCTGGCTGGCTGCAGCCACAGGGAACGGGGGTTCTGAGTTGGCAGCCCCCATTCCCGAAGCATCCACGGGCAGTTCCCCGAAGGGCTGACACCGGCTGCGCCTCAGCAGCCAGACAACCTCCCTCCCTCTGGTCGGGCACTGCAAGCCACACAGCCACTTGTGTCCCCTGTGTCCCTGGAGGCCGCAGCGCGTTTTGGGTTTTGGCGCGGATGGGCCCCTCTCGGCTTCCGTAGTCCATTTGCCCTGGAGCCTGCCAGACCCCTGGCCCCTGAGGCGGGCCCTGCTGAGTCCCCGAGCGCCTCCTGAGTTCCTGCCACCACCCTTGGGCCGGGATGAGGTGCCACCTTGTGCGTAGAAGCCCTGCACACAGGCAAGAAGCCCCCCAGGCCCGCGGGCGCGCCCGACCCTGGAGCCCCCTGGCTGGCTGCAGCCACAGGGAACGGGGGTTCTGAGTTGGCAGCCCCCATTCCCGAAGCATCCACGGGCAGTTCCCCGAAGGGCTGACACCGGCTGCGCCTCAGCAGCCAGACAACCTCCCTCCCTCTGGTCGGGCACTGCAAGCCACACAGCCACTTGTGTCCCCTGTGTCCCTGGAGGCCGCAGCGCGTTTTGGGTTTTGGCGCGGACGGGCCCCTCTCGGCTTCCGTAGTCCATTTGCCCCGGAGCCTGCCAGACCCCTTGCCCCAGGGGCGGGCCCTGCTGAGTCCCTCAGTGCCTCCTGAGTTCCTGCCACCACCCTTGGGCCGGGATGTGGTGCCACCTTGTGCGTAGAAGCCCTGCACACAGGCAAGAAGCCCCCCAGGCCCGCGGGCGCGCCCGACCCTGGAGCCCCCTGGCTGGCTGCAGCCACAGGGAACGGGGGTTCTGAGTTGGCAGCCCCCATTCCCGAAGCATCCACGGGCAGTTCCCCGAAGGGCTGACACCGGCTGCGCCTCAGCAGCCAGACAACCTCCCTCCCTCTGGTCGGGCACTGCAAGCCACACAGCCACTTGTGTCCCCTGTGTCCCTGGAGGCCGCAGCGCGTTTTGGGTTTTGGCGCGGACGGGCCCCTCTCGGCTTCCGTAGTCCATTTGCCCCGGAGCCTGCCAGACCCCTTGCCCCAGGGGCGGGCCCTGCTGAGTCCCTGAGTGCCTCCTGAGTTCCTGCCACCACCCTTGGGCCGGGATGTGGTGCCACCTTGTGCGTAGAAGCCCTGCACACAGGCAAGAAGCCCCCCAGGCCCGCGGGCGCGCCCGACCCTGGAGCCCCCTGGCTGGCTGCAGCCACAGGGAACGGGGGTTCTGAGTTGGCAGCCCCCATTCCCGAAGCATCCATGGGCAGTTCCCCGAAGGGCTGACACCGGCTGCGCCTCAGCAGCCAGACAACCTCCCTCCCTCTGGTCGGGCACTGCAAGCCACACAGCCACTTGTGTCCCCTGTGTCCCTGGAGGCCGCAGCGCGTTTTGGGTTTTGGCGCGGACGGGCCCCTCTCGGCTTCCGTAGTCCATTTGCCCCGGAGCCTGCCAGACCCCTTGCCCCAGGGGCGGGCCCTGCTGAGTCCCTGAGTGCCTCCTGAGTTCCTGCCACCACCCTTGGGCCGGGATGTGGTGCCACCTTGTGCGTAGAAGCCCTGCACACAGGCAAGAAGCCCCCCAGGCCCGCGGGCGCGCCCGACCCTGGAGCCCCCTGGCTGGCTGCAGCCACAGGGAACGGGGGTTCTGAGTTGGCAGCCCCCATTCCCGAAGCATCCACGGGCAGTTCCCCGAAGGGCTGACACCGGCTGCGCCTCAGCAGCCAGACAACCTCCCTCCCTCTGGTCGGGCACTGCAAGCCACACAGCCACTTGTGTCCCCTGTGTCCCTGGAGGCCGCAGCGCGTTTTGGGTTTTGGCGCGGACGGGCCCCTCTCGGCTTCCGTAGTCCATTTGCCCCGGAGCCTGCCAGACCCCTTGCCCCAGGGGCGGGCCCTGCTGAGTCCCTGAGTGCCTCCTGAGTTCCTGCCACCACCCTTGGGCCGGGATGTGGTGCCACCTTGTGCGTAGAAGCCCTGCACACAGGCAAGAAGCCCCCCAGGCCCGCGGGCGCGCCCGACCCTGGAGCCCCCTGGCTGGCTGCAGCCACAGGGAATGGGGGTTCTGAGTTGGCAGCCCCCATTCCCGAAGCATCCACGGGCAGTTCCCCGAAGGGCTGACACCGGCTGCGCCTCAGCAGCCAGACAACCTCCCTCCCTCTGGTCGGGCACTGCAAGCCACACAGCCACTTGTGTCCCCTGTGTCCCTGGAGGCCGCAGCGCGTTTTGGGTTTTGGCGCGGACGGGCCCCTCTCGGCTTCCGAAGTCCATTTGCCCCGGAGCCTGCCAGACCCCTTGCCCCAGGGGCGGGCCCTGCTGAGTCCCCGAGCGCCTCCTGAGTTCCTGCCACCACCCTTGGGCCGGGATGTGGTGCCACCTTGTGCGTAGAAGCCCTGCACACAGGCAAGAAGCCCCTAGGCCCGCGGGCGCGCCCGACCCTGGGAGCCCCCTGGCTGGCTGCAGCCACAGGGAACGGGGGTTCTGAGTTGGCAGCCCCCATTCCCGAAGCATCCACGGGCAGTTCCCCGAAGGGCTGACACCGGCTGCGCCTCAGCAGCCAGACAACCTCCCTCCCTCTGGTCGGGCACTGCAAGCCACACAGCCACTTGTGTCCCCTGTGTCCCTGGAGGCCGCAGCGCGTTTTGGGTTTTGGCGCGGACGGGCCCCTCTCGGCTTCCGTAGTCCATTTGCCCTGGAGCCTGCCAGACCCCTGGCCCCTGAGGCGGGCCCTGCTGAGTTCCCGAGCGCCTCCTGAGTTCCTGCCACCACCCTTGGGCCGGGATGAGGTGCCACCTTGTGCGTAGAAGCCCTGCACACAGGCAAGAAGCCCCCCAGGCCCGCGGGCGCGCCCGACCCTGGAGCCCCCTGGCTGGCTGCAGCCACAGGGAATGGGGGTTCTGAGTTGGCAGCCCCCATTCCCGAAGCATCCACGGGCAGTTCCCCGAAGGGCTGACACCGGCTGCGCCTCAGCAGCCAGACAACCTCCCTCCCTCTGGTCGGGCACTGCAAGCCACACAGCCACTTGTGTCCCCTGTGTCCCTGGAGGCCGCAGCGCGTTTTGGGTTTTGGCGCGGACGGGCCCCTCTCGGCTTCCGTAGTCCATTTGCCCCGGAGCCTGCCAGACCCCTTGCCCCAGGGGCGGGCCCTGCTGAGTCCCCGAGCGCCTCCTGAGTTCCTGCCACCACCCTTGGGCCGGGATGTGGTGCCACCTTGTGCGTAGAAGCCCTGCACACAGGCAAGAAGCCCCCCAGGCCCGCGGGCGCGCCCGACCCTGGAGCCCCCTGGCTGGCTGCAGCCACAGGGAACGGGGGTACTGAGTTGGCAGCCCCCATTCCCGAAGCATCCACGGGCAGTTCCCCGAAGGGCTGACACCGGCTGCGCCTCAGCAGCCAGACAACCTCCCTCCCTCTGGTCGGGCACTGCAAGCCACACAGCCACTTGTGTCCCCTGTGTCCCTGGAGGCCGCAGCGCGTTTTGGGTTTTGGCGCGGACGGGCCCCTCTCGGCTTCCGTAGTCCATTTGCCCCGGAGCCTGCCAGACCCCTTGCCCCAGGGGCGGGCCCTGCTGAGTCCCCGAGCGCCTCCTGAGTTCCTGCCACCACCCTTGGGCCGGGATGTGGTGCCACCTTGTGCGTAGAAGCCCTGCACACAGGCAAGAAGCCCCCCAGGCCCGCGGGCGCGCCCGACCCTGGAGCCCCCTGGCTGGCTGCAGCCACAGGGAACGGGGGTTCTGAGTTGGCAGCCCCCATTCCCGAAGCATCCACGGGCAGTTCCCCGAAGGGCTGACACCGGCTGCGCCTCAGCAGCCAGACAACCTCCCTCCCTCTGGTCGGGCACTGCAAGCCACACAGCCACTTGTGTCCCCTGTGTCCCTGGAGGCCGCAGCGCGTTTTGGGTTTTGGCGCGGACGGGCCCCTCTCGGCTTCCGTAGTCCATTTGCCCTGGAGCCTGCCAGACCCCTGGCCCCTGAGGCGGGCCCTGCTGAGTTCCCGAGCGCCTCCTGAGTTCCTGCCACCACCCTTGGGCCGGGATGAGGTGCCACCTTGTGCGTAGAAGCCCTGCACACAGGCAAGAAGCCCCCCAGGCCCGCGGGCGCGCCCGACCCTGGAGCCCCCTGGCTGGCTGCAGCCACAGGGAATGGGGGTTCTGAGTTGGCAGCCCCCATTCCCGAAGCATCCACGGGCAGTTCCCCGAAGGGCTGACACCGGCTGCGCCTCAGCAGCCAGACAACCTCCCTCCCTCTGGTCGGGCACTGCAAGCCACACAGCCACTTGTGTCCCCTGTGTCCCTGGAGGCCGCAGCGCGTTTTGGGTTTTGGCGCGGACGGGCCCCTCTCGGCTTCCGTAGTCCATTTGCCCCGGAGCCTGCCAGACCCCTTGCCCCAGGGGTGGGCCCTGCTGAGTCCCCGAGCGCCTCCTGAGTTCCTGCCACCACCCTTGGGCCGGGATGTGGTGCCACCTTGTGCGTAGAAGCCCTGCACACAGGCAAGAAGCCCCCCAGGCCCGCGGGCGCGCCCGACCCTGGAGCCCCCTGGCTGGCTGCAGCCACAGGGAACGGGGGTACTGAGTTGGCAGCCCCCATTCCCGAAGCATCCACGGGCAGTTCCCCGAAGGGCTGACACCGGCTGCGCCTCAGCAGCCAGACAACCTCCCTCCCTCTGGTCGGGCACTGCAAGCCACACAGCCACTTGTGTCCCCTGTGTCCCTGGAGGCCGCAGCGCGTTTTGGGTTTTGGCGCGGACGGGCCCCTCTCGGCTTCCGTAGTCCATTTGCCCCGGAGCCTGCCAGACCCCTTGCCCCAGGGGCGGGCCCTGCTGAGTCCCCGAGCGCCTCCTGAGTTCCTGCCACCACCCTTGGGCCGGGATGTGGTGCCACCTTGTGCGTAGAAGCCCTGCACACAGGCAAGAAGCCCCTAGGCCCGCGGGCGCGCCCGACCCTGGAGCCCCCTGGCTGGCTGCAGCCACAGGGAACGGGGGTTCTGAGTTGGCAGCCCCCATTCCCGAAGCATCCACGGGCAGTTCCCCGAAGGGCTGACACCGGCTGCGCCTCAGCAGCCAGACAACCTCCCTCCCTCTGGTCGGGCACTGCAAGCCACACAGCCACTTGTGTCCCCTGTGTCCCTGGAGGCCGCAGCGCGTTTTGGGTTTTGGCGTGGACGGGCCCCTCTCGGGTTCCGTAGTCCATTTGCCCCGGAGCCTGCCAGACCCCTTGCCCCAGGGGCGGGCCCTGCTGAGTCCCCGAGCGCCTCCTGAGTTCCTGCCACCACCCTTGGGCCGGGATGAGGTGCCACCTTGTGCGTAGAAGCCCTGCACACAGGCAAGAAGCCCCCCAGGCCCGCGGGCGCGCCCGACCCTGGAGCCCCCTGGCTGGCTGCAGCCACAGGGAATGGGGGTTCTGAGTTGGCAGCCCCCATTCCCGAAGCATCCACGGGCAGTCCCCGAAGGGCTGACACCGGCTGCGCCTCAGCAGCCAGACAACCTCCCTCCCTCTGGTCGGGCACTGCAAGCCACACAGCCACTTGTGTCCCCTGTGTCCCTGGAGGCCGCAGCGCGTTTTGGGTTTTGGCGCGGACGGGCCCCTCTCGGCTTCCGTAGTCCATTTGCCCCGGAGCCTGCCAGACCCCTTGCCCCAGGGGCGGGCCCTGCTGAGTCCCTGAGTGCCTCCTGAGTTCCTGCCACCACCCTTGGGCCGGGATGTGGTGCCACCTTGTGCGTAGAAGCCCTGCACACAGGCAAGAAGCCCCCCAGGCCCGCGGGCGCGCCCGACCCTGGAGCCCCCTGGCTGGCTGCAGCCACAGGGAACGGGGGTTCTGAGTTGGCAGCCCCCATTCCCGAAGCATCCACGGGCAGTTCCCCGAAGGGCTGACACCGGCTGCGCCTCAGCAGCCAGACAACCTCCCTCCCTCTGGTCGGGCACTGCAAGCCACACAGCCACTTGTGTCCCCTGTGTCCCTGGAGGCCGCAGCGCGTTTTGGGTTTTGGCGCGGACGGGCCCCTCTCGGCTTCCGTAGTCCATTTGCCCCGGAGCCTGCCAGACCCCTTGCCCCAGGGGCGGGCCCTGCTGAGTCCCCGAGCGCCTCCTGAGTTCCTGCCACCACCCTTGGGCCGGGATGTGGTGCCACCTTGTGCGTAGAAGCCCTGCACACAGGCAAGAAGCCCCCCAGGCCCGCGGGCGCGCCCGACCCTGGAGCCCCCTGGCTGGCTGCAGCCACAGGGAACGGGGGTTCTGAGTTGGCAGCCCCCATTCCCGAAGCATCCACGGGCAGTTCCCCGAAGGGCTGACACCGGCTGCGCCTCAGCAGCCAGACAACCTCCCTCCCTCTGGTCGGGCACTGCAAGCCACACAGCCACTTGTGTCCCCTGTGTCCCTGGAGGCCGCAGCGCCTTTTGGGTTTTGGCGCGGACGGGCCCCTCTCGGCTTCCGTAGTCCTTTTGCCCCGGAGCCTGCCAGACCCCTGGCCCCAGGGGCGGGCCCTGCTGAGTCCCCGAGCGCCTCCTGAGTTCCTGCCACCACCCTTGGGCCGGGATGTGGTGCCACCTTGTGCGTAGAAGCCCTGCACACAGGCAAGAAGCCCCTAGGCCCGCGGGCGCGCCCGACCCTGGAGCCCCCTGGCTGGCTGCAGCCACAGGGAACGGGGGTTCTGAGTTGGCAGCCCCCATTCCCGAAGCATCCACGGGCAGTTCCCCGAAGGGCTGACACCGGCTGCGCCTCAGCAGCCAGACAACCTCCCTCCCTCTGGTCGGGCACTGCAAGCCACACAGCCACTTGTGTCCCCTGTGTCCCTGGAGGCCGCAGCGCGTTTTGGGTTTTGGCGCAGACGGGCCCCTCTCGGCTTCCGTAGTCCATTTGCCCTGGAGCCTGCCAGAACCCTGGCCCCTGAGGCGGGCCCTGCTGAGTCCCCGAGCGCCTCCTGAGTTCCTGCCACCACCCTTGTGCCGGGATGAGGTGCCACCTTGTGCGTAGAAGCCCTGCACACAGGCAAGAAGCCCCCCAGGCCCGCGGGCGCGCCCGACCCTGGAGCCCCCTGGCTGGCTGCAGCCACAGGGAACGGGGGTTCTGAGTTGGCAGCCCCCATTCCCGAAGCATCCACGGGCAGTTCCCCGAAGGGCTGACACCGGCTGCGCCTCAGCAGCCAGACAACCTCCCTCCCTCTGGTCGGGCACTGCAAGCCACACAGCCACTTGTGTCCCCTGTGTCCCTGGAGGCCGCAGCGCGTTTTGGGTTTTGGCGCGGACGGGCCCCTCTCGGCTTCCGTAGTCCATTTGCCCCGGAGCCTGCCAGACCCCTTGCCCCAGGGGCGGGCCCTGCTGAGTCCCCGAGTGCCTCCTGAGTTCCTGCCACCACCCTTGGGCCGGGATGTGGTGCCACCTTGTGCGTAGAAGCCCTGCACACAGGCAAGAAGCCCCCCAGGCCCGCGGGCGCGCCCGACCCTGGGGCCCCCTGGCTGGCTGCAGCCACAGGGAACGGGGGTACTGAGTTGGCAGCCCCCATTCCCGAAGCATCCACGGGCAGTTCCCCGAAGGGCTGACACCGGCTGCGCCTCAGCAGCCAGACAACCTCCCTCCCTCTGGTCGGGCACTGCAAGCCACACAGCCACTTGTGTCCCCTGTGTCCCTGGAGGCCGCAGCGCCTTTTGGGTTTTGGCGCGGACGGGCCCCTCTCGGCTTCCGTAGTCCATTTGCCCCGGAGCCTGCCAGACCCCTTGCCCCAGGGGCGGGCCCTGCTGAGTCCCCGAGCGCCTCCTGAGTTCCTGCCACCACCCTTGGGCCGGGATGTGGTGCCACCTTGTGCGTAGAAGCCCTGCACACAGGCAAGAAGCCCCCCAGGCCCGCGGGCGCGCCCGACCCTGGAGCCCCCTGGCTGGCTGCAGCCACAGGGAACGGGGGTTCTGAGTTGGCAGCCCCCATTCCCGAAGCATCCACGGGCAGTTCCCCGAAGGGCTGACACCGGCTGCGCCTCAGCAGCCAGACAACCTCCCTCCCTCTGGTCGGGCACTGCAAGCCACACAGCCACTTGTGTCCCCTGTGTCCCTGGAGGCCGCAGCGCGTTTTGGGTTTTGGCGCGGACGGGCCCCTCTCGGCTTCCGTAGTCCATTTGCCCCGGAGCCTGCCAGACCCCTTGCCCCAGGGGCGGGCCCTGCTGAGTCCCCGAGCGCCTCCTGAGTTCCTGCCACCACCCTTGGGCCGGGATGTGGTGCCACCTTGTGCGTAGAAGCCCTGCACACAGGCAAGAAGCCCCCCAGGCCCGCGGGCGCGCCCGACCCTGGAGCCCCCTGGCTGGCTGCAGCCACAGGGAACAGGGGTACTGAGTTGGCAGCCCCCATTCCCGAAGCATCCACGGGCAGTTCCCCGAAGGGCTGACACCGGCTGCGCCTCAGCAGCCAGACAACCTCCCTCCCTCTGGTCGGGCACTGCAAGCCACACAGCCACTTGTGTCCCCTGTGTCCTTGGAGGCCGCAGCGCGTTTTGGGTTTTGGCGCGGACGGGCCCCTCTCGGCTTCCGTAGTCCATTTGCCCCGGAGCCTGCCAGACCCCTTGCCCCAGGGGCGGGCCCTGCTGAGTCCCCGAGCGCCTCCTGAGTTCCTGCCACCACCCTTGGGCCGGGATGTGGTGCCACCTTGTGCGTAGAAGCCCTGCACACAGGCAAGAAGCCCCTAGGCCCGCGGGCGCGCCCGACCCTGGAGCCCCCTGGCTGGCTGCAGCCACAGGGAACGGGGGTTCTGAGTTGGCAGCCCCCATTCCCGAAGCATCCACGGGCAGTTCCCCGAAGGGCTGACACCGGCTGCGCCTCAGCAGCCAGACAACCTCCCTCCCTCTGGTCGGGCACTGCAAGCCACACAGCCACTTGTGTCCCCTGTGTCCCTGGAGGCCGCAGCGCGTTTTGGGTTTGGCGTGGACGGGCCCCTCTCGGCTTCCGTAGTCCATTTGCCCTGGAGCCTGCCAGACCCCTTGCCCCAGGGGCGGGCCCTGCTGAGTCCCCAAGCGCCTCCTGAGTTCCTGCCACCACCCTTGGGCCGGGATGAGGTGCCACCTTGTGCGTAGAAGCCCTGCACACAGGCAAGAAGCCCCCCAGGCCCGCGGGCGCGCCCGACCCTGGAGCCCCCTGGCTGGCTGCAGCCACAGGGAATGGGGGTTCTGAGTTGGCAGCCCCCATTCCCGAAGCATCCACGGGCAGTTCCCCGAAGGGCTGACACCGGCTGCGCCTCAGCAGCCAGACAACCTCCCTCCCTCTGGTCGGGCACTGCAAGCCACACAGCCACTTGTGTCCCCTGTGTCCCTGGAGGCCGCAGCGCGTTTTGGGTTTTGGCGCGGACGGGCCCCTCTCGGCTTCCGTAGTCCATTTGCCCCGGAGCCTGCCAGACCCCTTGCCCCAGGGGCGGGCCCTGCTGAGTCCCTGAGTGCCTCCTGAGTTCCTGCCACCACCCTTGGGCCGGGATGTGGTGCCACCTTGTGCGTAGAAGCCCTGCACACAGGCAAGAAGCCCCCCAGGCCCGCGGGCGCGCCCGACCCTGGAGCCCCCTGGCTGGCTGCAGCCACAGGGAACGGGGGTTCTGAGTTGGCAGCCCCCATTCCCGAAGCATCCACGGGCAGTTCCCCGAAGGGCTGACACCGGCTGCGCCTCAGCAGCCAGACAACCTCCCTCCCTCTGGTCGGGCACTGCAAGCCACACAGCCACTTGTGTCCCCTGTGTCCCTGGAGGCCGCAGCGCGTTTTGGGTTTTGGCGCGGACGGGCCCCTCTCGGCTTCCGTAGTCCATTTGCCCTGGAGCCTGCCAGACCCCTTGCCCCAGGGGCGGGCCCTGCTGAGTCCCTGAGTGCCTCCTGAGTTCCTGCCACCACCCTTGGGCCGGGATGTGGTGCCACCTTGTGCGTAGAAGCCCTGCACACAGGCAAGAAGCCCCCCAGGCCCGCGGGCGCGCCCGACCCTGGAGCCCCCTGGCTGGCTGCAGCCACAGGGAACGGGGGTTCTGAGTTGGCAGCCCCCATTCCCGAAGCATCCACGGGCAGTTCCCCGAAGGGCTGACACCGGCTGCGCCTCAGCAGCCAGACAACCTCCCTCCCTCTGGTCGGGCACTGCAAGCCACACAGCCACTTGTGTCCCCTGTGTCCCTGGAGGCCGCAGCGCGTTTTGGGTTTTGGCGCGGACGGGCCCCTCTCGGCTTCCGTAGTCCATTTGCCCCGGAGCCTGCCAGACCCCTTGCCCCAGGGGCGGGCCCTGCTGAGTCCCCGAGCGCCTCCTGAGTTCCTGCCACCACCCTTGGGCCGGGATGTGGTGCCACCTTGTGCGTAGAAGCCCTGCACACAGGCAAGAAGCCCCCCAGGCCCGCGGGCGCGCCCGACCCTGGAGCCCCCTGGCTGGCTGCAGCCACAGGGAACGGGGGTTCTGAGATGGCAGCCCCCATTCCCGAAGCATCCACGGGCAGTTCCCCGAAGGGCTGACACCGGCTGCGCCTCAGCAGCCAGACAACCTCCCTCCCTCTGGTCGGGCACTGCAAGCCACACAGCCACTTGTGTCCCCTGTGTCCCTGGAGGCCGCAGCGCGTTTTGGGTTTTGGCGCGGACGGGCCCCTCTCGGTTTCCGTAGTCCTTTTGCCCCGGAGCCTGCCAGACCCCTTGCCCCAGGGGCGGGCCCTGCTGAGTCCCCGAGCGCCTCCTGAGTTCCTGCCACCACCCTTGGGCCGGGATGTGGTGCCACCTTGTGCGTAGAAGCCCTGCACACAGGCAAGAAGCCCCTAGGCCCGCGGGCGCGCCCGACCCTGGAGCCCCCTGGCTGGCTGCAGCCACAGGGAACGGGGGTTCTGAGTTGGCAGCCCCCATTCCCGAAGCATCCACGGGCAGTTCCCCGAAGGGCTGACACTGGCTGCGCCTCAGCAGCCAGACAACCTCCCTCCCTCTGGTCGGGCACTGCAAGCCACACAGCCACTTGTGTCCCCTGTGTCCCTGGAGGCCGCAGCGCGTTTTGGGTTTTGGCGCGGACGGGCCCCTCTCGGCTTCCGTAGTCCATTTGCCCTGGAGCCTGCCAGACCCCTGGCCCCTGAGGCGGGCCCTGCTGAGTCCCTGAGCGCCTCCTGAGTTCCTGCCACCACCCTTGGGCCGGGATGAGGTGCCACCTTGTGCGTAGAAGCCCTGCACACAGGCAAGAAGCCCCCCAGGCCCGCGGGCGCGCCCGACCCTGGAGCCCCCTGGCTGGCTGCAGCCACAGGGAACGGGGGTTCTGAGTTGGCAGCCCCCATTCCCGAAGCATCCACGGGCAGTTCCCCGAAGGGCTGACACCGGCTGCACCTCAGCAGCCAGACAACCTCCCTCCCTCTGGTCGGGCACTGCAAGCCACACAGCCACTTGTGTCCCCTGTGTCCCTGGAGGCCACAGCGCGTTTTGGGTTTTGGCGCGGACGGGCCCCTCTCGGCTTCCGTAGTCCATTTGCCCCGGAGCCTGCCAGACCCCTTGCCCCAGGGGCAGGCCCTGCTGAGTCCCTGAGTGCCTCCTGAGTTCCTGCCACCACCCTTGGGCCGGGATGTGGTGCCACCTTGTGCGTAGAAGCCCTGCACACAGGCAAGAAGCCCCCCAGGCCCGCGGGCGCGCCCGACCCTGGAGCCCCCTGGCTGGCTGCAGCCACAGGGAACGGGGGTTCTGAGTTGGCAGCCCCCATTCCCGAAGCATCCACGGGCAGTTCCCCGAAGGGCTGACACTGGCTGCGCCTCAGCAGCCAGACAACCTCCCTCCCTCTGGTCGGGCACTGCAAGCCACACAGCCACTTGTGTCCCCTGTGTCCCTGGAGGCCGCAGCGCGTTTTGGGTTTTGGCGCGGACGGGCCCCTCTCGGCTTCCGTAGTCCATTTGCCCCGGAGCCTGCCAGACCCCTTGCCCCAGGGGCGGGCCCTGCTGAGTCCCCGAGCGCCTCCTGGGTTCCTGCCACCACCCTTGGGCCGGGATGAGGTGCCACCTTGTGCGTTGAAGCCCTGCACACAGGCAAGAAGCCCCCCAGGCCCGCGGGCGCGCCCGACCCTGGAGCCCCCTGGCTGGCTGCAGCCACAGGGAACGGGGGTTCTGAGTTGGCAGCCCCCATTCCCGAAGCATCCACGGGCAGTTCCCCGAAGGGCTGACACCGGCTGCGCCTCAGCAGCCAGACAACCTCCCTCCCTCTGGTCGGGCACTGCAAGCCACACAGCCACTTGTGTCCCCTGTGTCCCTGGAGGCCGCAGCGCGTTTTGGGTTTTGGCGTGGACGGGCCCCTCTCGGCTTATGTAGTCCATTTGCCCTGGAGCCTGCCAGACCCCTGGCCCCAGAGGCGGGCCCTGCTGAGTCCCCGAGCGCCTCCTGAGTTCCTGCCACCACCCTTGGGCCGGGATGAGGTGCCACCTTGTGCGTAGAAGCCCTGCACACAGGCAAGAAGCCCCCCAGGCCCGCGGGCGCGCCCGACCCTGGAGCCCCCTGGCTGGCTGCAGCCACAGGGAATGGGGGTTCTGAGTTGGCAGCCCCCATTCCCGAAGCATCCACGGGCAGTTCCCCGAAGGGCTGACACCGGCTGCGCCTCAGCAGCCAGACAACCTCCCTCCCTCTGGTCGGGCACTGCAAGCCACACAGCCACTTGTGTCCCCTGTGTTCCTGGAGGCCGCAGCGCGTTTTGGGTTTTGGCGCGGACGGGCCCCTCTCGGCTTCCGTAGTCCATTTGCCCCGGAGCCTGCCAGACCCCTTGCCCCAGGGGCGGGCCCTGCTGAGTCCCTGAGTGCCTCCTGAGTTCCTGCCACCACCCTTGGGCCGGGATGTGGTGCCACCTTGTGCGTAGAAGCCCTGCACACAGGCAAGAAGCCCCCCAGGCCCGCGGGCGCGCCCGACCCTGGAGCCCCCTGGCTGGCTGCAGCCACAGGGAACGGGGGTTCTGAGTTGGCAGCCCCCATTCCCGAAGCATCCACGGGCAGTTCCCCGAAGGGCTGACACCGGCTGCGCCTCAGCAGCCAGACAACCTCCCTCCCTCTGGTCGGGCACTGCAAGCCACACAGCCACTTGTGTCCCCTGTGTCCCTGGAGGCCGCAGCGCGTTTTGGGTTTTGGCGCGGACGGGCCCCTCTCGGCTTCCGTAGTCCAATTGCCCCGGAGCCTGCCAGACCCCTTGCCCCAGGGGCGGGCCCTGCTGAGTCCCTGAGTGCCTCCTGAGTTGCTGCCACCACCCTTGGGCCGGGATGTGGTGCCACCTTGTGCGTAGAAGCCCTGCACACAGGCAAGAAGCCCCCCAGGCCCGCGGGCGCGCCCGACCCTGGAGCCCCCTGGCTGGCTGCAGCCACAGGGAACGGGGGTTCTGAGTTGGCAGCCCCCATTCCCGAAGCATCCACGGGCAGTTCCCCGAAGGGCTGACACCGGCTGCGCCTCAGCAGCCAGACAACCTCCCTCCCTCTGGTCGGGCACTGCAAGCCACACAGCCACTTGTGTCCCCTGTGTCCCTGGAGGCCGCAGCGCGTTTTGGGTTTTGGCGTGGACGGGCCCCTCTCGGCTTATGTAGTCCATTTGCCCTGGAGCCTGCCAGACCCCTGGCCCCAGAGGCGGGCCCTGCTGAGTCCCCGAGCGCCTCCTGAGTTCCTGCCACCACCCTTGGGCCGGGATGTGGTGCCACCTTGTGCGTAGAAGCCCTGCACACAGGCAAGAAGCCCCTAGGCCCGCGGGCGCGCCCGACCCTGGAGCCCCCTGGCTGGCTGCAGCCACAGGGAACGGGGGTTCTGAGTTGGCAGCCCCCATTCCCGAAGCATCCACGGGCAGTTCCCCGAAGGGCTGACACCGGCTGCGCCTCAGCAGCCAGACAACCTCCCTCCCTCTGGTCGGGCACTGCAAGCCACACAGCCACTTGTGTCCCCTGTGTCCCTGGAGGCCGCAGCGCGTTTTGGGTTTTGGCGCGGACGGGCCCCTCTCGGCTTCCGTAGTCCATTTGCCCCGGAGCCTGCCAGACCCCTTGCCCCAGGGGCGGGCCCTGCTGAGTCCCCGAGTGCCCCCTGAGTTCCTGCCACCACCCTTGGGCCGGGATGTGGTGCCACCTTGTGCGTAGAAGCCCTGCACACAGGCAAGAAGCCCCCCAGGCCCGCGGGCGCGCCCGACCCTGGAGCCCCCTGGCTGGCTGCAGCCACAGGGAACGGGGGTTCTGAGTTGGCAGCCCCCATTCCCGAAGCATCCACGGGCAGTTCCCCGAAGGGCTGACACCGGCTGCGCCTCAGCAGCCAGACAACCTCCCTCCCTCTGGTCGGGCACTGCAAGCCACACAGCCACTTGTGTCCCCTGTGTCCCTGGAGGCCGCAGCGCGTTTTGGGTTTTGGCGCGGACGGGACCCTCTCGGCTTCCGTAGTCCATTTGCCCCGGAGCCTGCCAGACCCCTTGCCCCAGGGGCGGGCCCTGCTGAGTCCCTGAGTGCCTCCTGAGTTCCTGCCACCACCCTGGGCCGGGATGTGGTGCCACCTTGTGCGTAGAAGCCCTGCACACAGGCAAGAAGCCCCCCAGGCCCGCGGGCGCGCCCGACCCTGGAGCCCCCTGGCTGGCTGCAGCCACAGGGAACGGGGGTTCTGAGTTGGCAGCCCCCATTCCCGAAGCATCCACGGGCAGTTCCCCGAAGGGCTGACACCGGCTGCGCCTCAGCAGCCAGACAACCTCCCTCCCTCTGGTCGGGCACTGCAAGCCACACAGCCACTTGTGTCCCCTGTGTCCCTGGAGGCCGCAGCGCGTTTTGGGTTTTGGCGTGGACGGGCCCCTCTCGGCTTATGTAGTCCATTTGCCCTGGAGCCTGCCAGACCCCTGGCCCCAGAGGCGGGCCCTGCTGAGTCCCCGAGCGCCTCCTGAGTTCCTGCCACCACCCTTGGGCCGGGATGAGGTGCCACCTTGTGCGTAGAAGCCCTGCACACAGGCAAGAAGCCCCCCAGGCCCGCGGGCGCGCCCGACCCTGGAGCCCCCTGGCTGGCTGCAGCCACAGGGAATGGGGGTTCTGAGTTGGCAGCCCCCATTCCCGAAGCATCCACGGGCAGTTCCCCGAAGGGCTGACACCGGCTGCGCCTCAGCAGCCAGACAACCTCCCTCCCTCTGGTCGGGCACTGCAAGCCACACAGCCACTTGTGTCCCCTGTGTCCCTGGAGGCCGCAGCGCGTTTTGGGTTTTGGCGCGGACGGGCCCCTCTCGGCTTCCGTAGTCCATTTGCCCCGGAGCCTGCCAGACCCCTTGCCCCAGGGGCGGGCCCTGCTGAGTCCCTGAGTGCCTCCTGAGTTCCTGCCACCACCCTTGGGCCGGGATGTGGTGCCACCTTGTGCGTAGAAGCCCTGCACACAGGCAAGAAGCCCCCCAGGCCCGCGGGCGCGCCCGACCCTGGAGCCCCCTGGCTGGCTGCAGCCACAGGGAACGGGGGTTCTGAGTTGGCAGCCCCCATTCCCGAAGCATCCACGGGCAGTTCCCCGAAGGGCTGACACCGGCTGCGCCTCAGCAGCCAGACAACCTCCCTCCCTCTGGTCGGGCACTGCAAGCCACACAGCCACTTGTGTCCCCTGTGTCCCTGGAGGCCGCAGCGCGTTTTGGGTTTTGGCGCGGACGGGCCCCTCTCGGCTTCCGTAGTCCATTTGCCCCGGAGCCTGCCAGACCCCTTGCCCCAGGGGCGGGCCCTGCTGAGTCCCTGAGTGCCTCCTGAGTTCCTGCCACCACCCTTGGGCCGGGATGTGGTGCCACCTTGTGCGTAGAAGCCCTGCACACAGGCAAGAAGCCCCCCAGGCCCGCGGGCGCGCCCGACCCTGGAGCCCCCTGGCTGGCTGCAGCCACAGGGAACGGGGGTTCTGAGTTGGCAGCCCCCATTCCCGAAGCATCCACGGGCAGTTCCCCGAAGGGCTGACACCGGCTGCGCCTCAGCAGCCAGACAACCTCCCTCCCTCTGGTCGGGCACTGCAAGCCACACAGCCACTTGTGTCCCCTGTGTCCCTGGAGGCCGCAGCGCGTTTTGGGTTTTGGCGCGGACGGGCCCCTCTCGGCTTCCGTAGTCCATTTGCCCCGGAGCCTGCCAGACCCCTTGCCCCAGGGGCGGGCCCTGCTGAGTCCCCGAGCGCCTCCTGAGTTCCTGCCACCACCCTTGGGCCGGGATGTGGTGCCACCTTGTGCGTAGAAGCCCTGCACACAGGCAAGAAGCCCCGCAGGCCCGCGGCGCGCCCGACCCTGGAGCCCCCTGGCTGGCTGCAGCCACAGGGAACGGGGGTTCTGAGTTGGCAGCCCCCATTCCCGAAGCATCCACGGGCAGTTCCCCGAAGGGCTGACACCGGCTGCGCCTCAGCAGCCAGACAACCTCCCTCCCTCTGGTCGGGCACTGCAAGCCACACAGCCACTTGTGTCCCCTGTGTCCCTGGAGGCCGCAGCGCGTTTTGGGTTTTGGCGCGGACGGGCCCCTCTCGGCTTCCGTAGTCCATTTGCCCCGGAGCCTGCCAGACCCCTTGCCCCAGGGGCGGGCCCTGCTGAGTCCCTGAGTGCCTCCTGAGTTCCTGCCACCACCCTTGGGCCGGGATGTGGTGCCACCTTGTGCGTAGAAGCCCTGCACACAGGCAAGAAGCCCCCCAGGCCCGCGGGCGCGCCCGACCCTGGAGCCCCCTGGCTGGCTGCAGCCACAGGGAACGGGGGTTCTGAGTTGGCAGCCCCCATTCCCGAAGCATCCACGGGCAGTTCCCCGAAGGGCTGACACCGGCTGCGCCTCAGCAGCCAGACAACCTCCCTCCCTCTGGTCGGGCACTGCAAGCCACACAGCCACTTGTGTCCCCTGTGTCCCTGGAGGCCGCAGCGCGTTTTGGGTTTTGGCGTGGACGGGCCCCTCTCGGCTTATGTAGTCCATTTGCCCTGGAGCCTGCCAGACCCCTGGCCCCAGAGGCGGGCCCTGCTGAGTCCCCGAGCGCCTCCTGAGTTCCTGCCACCACCCTTGGGCCGGGATGAGGTGCCACCTTGTGCGTAGAAGCCCTGCACACAGGCAAGAAGCCCCCCAGGCCCGCGGGCGCGCCCGACCCTGGAGCCCCCTGGCTGGCTGCAGCCACAGGGAACGGGGGTTCTGAGTTGGCAGCCCCCATTCCCGAAGCATCCACGGGCAGTTCCCCGAAGGGCTGACACCGGCTGCGCCTCAGCAGCCAGACAACCTCCCTCCCTCTGGTCGGGCACTGCAAGCCACACAGCCACTTGTGTCCCCTGTGTCCCTGGAGGCCGCAGCGCGTTTTGGGTTTTGGCGCGGACGGGCCCCTCTCGGCTTCCGTAGTCCATTTGCCCCGGAGCCTGCCAGACCCCTTGCCCCAGGGGCGGGCCCTGCTGAGTCCCTGAGTGCCTCCTGAGTTCCTGCCACCACCCTTGGGCCGGGATGTGGTGCCACCTTGTGCGTAGAAGCCCTGCATACAGGCAAGAAGCCCCCCAGGCCCGCGGGCGCGCCCAACCCTGGAGCCCCCTGGCTGGCTGCAGCCACAGGGAACGGGGGTTCTGAGTTGGCAGCCCCCATTCCCGAAGCATCCACGGGCAGTTCCCCGAAGGGCTGACACCGGCTGCGCCTCAGCAGCCAGACAACCTCCCTCCCTCTGGTCGGGCACTGCAAGCCACACAGCCACTTGTGTCCCCTGTGTCCCTGGAGGCCGCAGCGCGTTTTGGGTTTTGGCGCGGACGGGCCCCTCTCGGCTTCCATAGTCCATTTGCCCCGGAGCCTGCCAGACCCCTTGCCCCAGGGGCGGGCCCTGCTGAGTCCCCGAGCGCCTCCTGAGTTCCTGCCACCACCCTTGGGCCGGGATGTGGTGCCACCTTGTGCGTAGAAGCCCTGCACACAGGCAAGAAGCCCCCCAGGCCCGCGGGCGCGCCCGACCCTGGAGCCCCCTGGCTGGCTGCAGCCACAGGGAACGGGGGTTCTGAGTTGGCAGCCCCCATTCCCGAAGCATCCACGGGCAGTTCCCCGAAGGGCTGACACCGGCTGCGCCTCAGCAGCCAGACAACCTCCCTCCCTCTGGTCGGGCACTGCAAGCCACACAGCCACTTGTGTCCCCTGTGTCCCTGGAGGCCGCAGCGCGTTTTGGGTTTTGGCGCGGACGGGCCCCTCTCGTCTTCCGTAGTCCTTTTGCCCCGGAGCCTGCCAGACCCCTTGCCCCAGGGGCGGGCCCTGCTGAGTCCCCGAGCGCCTCCTGAGTTCCTGCCACCACCCTTGGGCCGGGATGTGGTGCCACCTTGTGCGTAGAAGCCCTGCACACAGGCAAGAAGCCCCTAGGCCCGCGGGCGCGCCCGACCCTGGAGCCCCCTGGCTGGCTGCAGCCACAGGGAACGGGGGTTCTGAGTTGGCAGCCCCCATTCCCGAAGCATCCACGGGCAGTTCCCCGAAGGGCTGACACCGGCTGCGCCTCAGCAGCCAGACAACCTCCCTCCCTCTGGTCGGGCACTGCAAGCCACACAGCCACTTGTGTCCCCTGTGTCCCTGGAGGCCGCAGCGCGTTTTGGGTTTTGGCGCGGACGGGCCCCTCTCGGCTTCCGTAGTCCATTTGCCCTGGAGCCTGCCAGACCCCTGGCCCCTGAGGCGGGCCCTGCTGAGTCCCCGAGCGCCTCCTGAGTTCCTGCCACCACCCTTGTGCCGGGATGAGGTGCCACCTTGTGCGTAGAAGCCCTGCACACAGGCAAGAAGCCCCCCAGGCCCGCGGGCGCGCCCGACCCTGGAGCCCCCTGGCTGGCTGCAGCCACAGGGAACGGGGGTTCTGAGTTGGCAGCCCCCATTCCCGAAGCATCCACGGGCAGTTCCCCGAAGGGCTGACACCGGCTGCGCCTCAGCAGCCAGACAACCTCCCTCCCTCTGGTCGGGCACTGCAAGCCACACAGCCACTTGTGTCCCCTGTGTCCCTGGAGGCCGCAGCGCGTTTTGGGTTTTGGCGCGGACGGGCCCCTCTCGGCTTCCGTAGTCCATTTGCCCCGGAGCCTGCCAGACCCCTTGCCCCAGGGGCGGGCCCTGCTGAGTCCCTGAGTGCCTCCTGAGTTCCTGCCACCACCCTTGGGCCGGGATGTGGTGCCACCTTGTGCGTAGAAGCCCTGCACACAGGCAAGAAGCCCCCCAGGCCCGCGGGCGCGCCCGACCCTGGGGCCCCCTGGCTGGCTGCAGCCACAGGGAACGGGGGTACTGAGTTGGCAGCCCCCATTCCCGAAGCATCCACGGGCAGTTCCCCGAAGGGCTGACACCGGCTGCGCCTCAGCAGCCAGACAACCTCCCTCCCTCTGGTCGGGCACTGCAAGCCACACAGCCACTTGTGTCCCCTGTGTCCCTGGAGGCCGCAGCGCCTTTTGGGTTTTGGCGCGGACGGGCCCCTCTCGGCTTCCGTAGTCCATTTGCCCCGGAGCCTGCCAGACCCCTTGCCCCAGGGGCGGGCCCTGCTGAGTCCCCGAGCGCCTCCTGAGTTCCTGCCACCACCCTTGGGCCGGGATGTGGTGCCACCTTGTGCGTAGAAGCCCTGCACACAGGCAAGAAGCCCCCCAGGCCCGCGGGCGCGCCCGACCCTGGAGCCCCCTGGCTGGCTGCAGCCACAGGGAACGGGGGTTCTGAGTTGGCAGCCCCCATTCCCGAAGCATCCACGGGCAGTTCCCCGAAGGGCTGACACCGGCTGCGCCTCAGCAGCCAGACAACCTCCCTCCCTCTGGTCGGGCACTGCAAGCCACACAGCCACTTGTGTCCCCTGTGTCCCTGGAGGCCGCAGCGCGTTTTGGGTTTTGGCGCGGACGGGCCCCTCTCGGCTTCCGTAGTCCATTTGCCCCGGAGCCTGCCAGACCCCTTGCCCCAGGGGCGGGCCCTGCTGAGTCCCCGAGCGCCTCCTGAGTTCCTGCCACCACCCTTGGGCCGGGATGTGGTGCCACCTTGTGCGTAGAAGCCCTGCACACAGGCAAGAAGCCCCCCAGGCCCGCGGGCGCGGCCGACCCTGGAGCCCCCTGGCTGGCTGCAGCCACAGGGAACAGGGGTACTGAGTTGGCAGCCCCCATTCCCGAAGCATCCACGGGCAGTTCCCCGAAGGGCTGACACCGGCTGCGCCTCAGCAGCCAGACAACCTCCCTCCCTCTGGTCGGGCACTGCAAGCCACACAGCCACTTGTGTCCCCTGTGTCCCTGGAGGCCGCAGCGCGTTTTGGGTTTTGGCGCGGACGGGCCCCTCTCGGCTTCCGTAGTCCATTTGCCCCGGAGCCTGCCAGACCCCTTGCCCCAGGGGCGGGCCCTGCTGAGTCCCCGAGCGCCTCCTGAGTTCCTGCCACCACCCTTGGGCCGGGATGTGGTGCCACCTTGTGCGTAGAAGCCCTGCACACAGGCAAGAAGCCCCTAGGCCCGCGGGCGCGCCCGACCCTGGAGCCCCCTGGCTGGCTGCAGCCACAGGGAACGGGGGTTCTGAGTTGGCAGCCCCCATTCCCGAAGCATCCACGGGCAGTTCCCCGAAGGGCTGACACCGGCTGCGCCTCAGCAGCCAGACAACCTCCCTCCCTCTGGTCGGGCACTGCAAGCCACACAGCCACTTGTGTCCCCTGTGTCCCTGGAGGCCGCAGCGCGTTTTGGGTTTGGCGTGGACGGGCCCCTCTCGGCTTCCGTAGTCCATTTGCCCTGGAGCCTGCCAGACCCCTTGCCCCAGGGGCGGGCCCTGCTGAGTCCCCAAGCGCCTCCTGAGTTCCTGCCACCACCCTTGGGCCGGGATGAGGTGCCACCTTGTGCGTAGAAGCCCTGCACACAGGCAAGAAGCCCCCCAGGCCCGCGGGCGCGCCCGACCCTGGAGCCCCCTGGCTGGCTGCAGCCACAGGGAATGGGGGTTCTGAGTTGGCAGCCCCCATTCCCGAAGCATCCACGGGCAGTTCCCCGAAGGGCTGACACCGGCTGCGCCTCAGCAGCCAGACAACCTCCCTCCCTCTGGTCGGGCACTGCAAGCCACACAGCCACTTGTGTCCCCTGTGTCCCTGGAGGCCGCAGCGCGTTTTGGGTTTTGGCGCGGACGGGCCCCTCTCGGCTTCCGTAGTCCATTTGCCCCGGAGCCTGCCAGACCCCTTGCCCCAGGGGCGGGCCCTGCTGAGTCCCTGAGTGCCTCCTGAGTTCCTGCCACCACCCTTGGGCCGGGATGTGGTGCCACCTTGTGCGTAGAAGCCCTGCACACAGGCAAGAAGCCCCCCAGGCCCGCGGGCGCGCCCGACCCTGGAGCCCCCTGGCTGGCTGCAGCCACAGGGAACGGGGGTTCTGAGTTGGCAGCCCCCATTCCCGAAGCATCCACGGGCAGTTCCCCGAAGGGCTGACACCGGCTGCGCCTCAGCAGCCAGACAACCTCCCTCCCTCTGGTCGGGCACTGCAAGCCACACAGCCACTTGTGTCCCCTGTGTCCCTGGAGGCCGCAGCGCGTTTTGGGTTTTGGCGCGGACGGGCCCCTCTCGGCTTCCGTAGTCCATTTGCCCTGGAGCCTGCCAGACCCCTTGCCCCAGGGGCGGGCCCTGCTGAGTCCCTGAGTGCCTCCTGAGTTCCTGCCACCACCCTTGGGCCGGGATGTGGTGCCACCTTGTGCGTAGAAGCCCTGCACACAGGCAAGAAGCCCCCCAGGCCCGCGGGCGCGCCCGACCCTGGAGCCCCCTGGCTGGCTGCAGCCACAGGGAACGGGGGTTCTGAGTTGGCAGCCCCCATTCCCGAAGCATCCACGGGCAGTTCCCCGAAGGGCTGACACCGGCTGCGCCTCAGCAGCCAGACAACCTCCCTCCCTCTGGTCGGGCACTGCAAGCCACACAGCCACTTGTGTCCCCTGTGTCCCTGGAGGCCGCAGCGCGTTTTGGGTTTTGGCGCGGACGGGCCCCTCTCGGCTTCCGTAGTCCATTTGCCCCGGAGCCTGCCAGACCCCTTGCCCCAGGGGCGGGCCCTGCTGAGTCCCCGAGCGCCTCCTGAGTTCCTGCCACCACCCTTGGGCCGGGATGTGGTGCCACCTTGTGCGTAGAAGCCCTGCACACAGGCAAGAAGCCCCCCAGGCCCGCGGGCGCGCCCGACCCTGGAGCCCCCTGGCTGGCTGCAGCCACAGGGAACGGGGGTTCTGAGTTGGCAGCCCCCATTCCCGAAGCATCCACGGGCAGTTCCCCGAAGGGCTGACACCGGCTGCGCCTCAGCAGCCAGACAACCTCCCTCCCTCTGGTCGGGCACTGCAAGCCACACAGCCACTTGTGTCCCCTGTGTCCCTGGAGGCCGCAGCGCGTTTTGGGTTTTGGCGCGGACGGGCCCCTCTCGGTTTCCGTAGTCCTTTTGCCCCGGAGCCTGCCAGACCCCTTGCCCCAGGGGCGGGCCCTGCTGAGTCCCCGAGCGCCTCCTGAGTTCCTGCCACCACCCTTGGGCCGGGATGTGGTGCCACCTTGTGCGTAGAAGCCCTGCACACAGGCAAGAAGCCCCTAGGCCCGCGGGCGCGCCCGACCCTGGAGCCCCCTGGCTGGCTGCAGCCACAGGGAACGGGGGTTCTGAGTTGGCAGCCCCCATTCCCGAAGCATCCACGGGCAGTTCCCCGAAGGGCTGACACCGGCTGCGCCTCAGCAGCCAGACAACCTCCCTCCCTCTGGTCGGGCACTGCAAGCCACACAGCCACTTGTGTCCCCTGTGTCCCTGGAGGCCGCAGCGCGTTTTGGGTTTTGGCGCGGACGGGCCCCTCTCGGCTTCCGTAGTCCATTTGCCCTGGAGCCTGCCAGACCCCTGGCCCCTGAGGCGGGCCCTGCTGAGTCCCTGAGCGCCTCCTGAGTTCCTGCCACCACCCTTGGGCCGGGATGAGGTGCCACCTTGTGCGTAGAAGCCCTGCACACAGGCAAGAAGCCCCCCAGGCCCGCGGGCGCGCCCGACCCTGGAGCCCCCTGGCTGGCTGCAGCCACAGGGAACGGGGGTTCTGAGTTGGCAGCCCCCATTCCCGAAGCATCCACGGGCAGTTCCCCGAAGGTCTGACACCGGCTGCACCTCAGCAGCCAGACAACCTCCCTCCCTCTGGTCGGGCACTGCAAGCCACACAGCCACTTGTGTCCCCTGTGTCCCTGGAGGCCACAGCGCGTTTTGGGTTTTGGCGCGGACGGGCCCCTCTCGGCTTCCGTAGTCCATTTGCCCCGGAGCCTGCCAGACCCCTTGCCCCAGGGGCAGGCCCTGCTGAGTCCCTGAGTGCCTCCTGAGTTCCTGCCACCACCCTTGGGCCGGGATGTGGTGCCACCTTGTGCGTAGAAGCCCTGCACACAGGCAAGAAGCCCCCCAGGCCCGCGGGCGCGCCCGACCCTGGAGCCCCCTGGCTGGCTGCAGCCACAGGGAACGGGGGTTCTGAGTTGGCAGCCCCCATTCCCGAAGCATCCACGGGCAGTTCCCCGAAGGGCTGACACCGGCTGCGCCTCAGCAGCCAGACAACCTCCCTCCCTCTGGTCGGGCACTGCAAGCCACACAGCCACTTGTGTCCCCTGTGTCCCTGGAGGCCGCAGCGCGTTTTGGGTTTTGGCGCGGACGGGCCCCTCTCGGCTTCCGTAGTCCATTTGCCCTGGAGCCTGCCAGACCCCTGGCCCCTGAGGCGGGCCCTGCTGAGTCCCCGAGCGCCTCCTGAGTTCCTGCCACCACCCTTGTGCCGGGATGAGGTGCCACCTTGTGCGTAGAAGCCCTGCACACAGGCAAGAAGCCCCCCAGGCCCGCGGGCGCGCCCGACCCTGGAGCCCCCTGGCTGGCTGCAGCCACAGGGAACGGGGGTTCTGAGTTGGCAGCCCCCATTCCCGAAGCATCCACGGGCAGTTCCCCGAAGGGCTGACACCGGCTGCGCCTCAGCAGCCAGACAACCTCCCTCCCTCTGGTCGGGCACTGCAAGCCACACAGCCACTTGTGTCCCCTGTGTCCCTGGAGGCCGCAGCGCGTTTTGGGTTTTGGCGCGGACGGGCCCCTCTCGGCTTCCGTAGTCCATTTGCCCCGGAGCCTGCCAGACCCCTTGCCCCAGGGGCGGGCCCTGCTGAGTCCCTGAGTGCCTCCTGAGTTCCTGCCACCACCCTTGGGCCGGGATGTGGTGCCACCTTGTGCGTAGAAGCCCTGCACACAGGCAAGAAGCCCCCCAGGCCCGCGGGCGCGCCCGACCCTGGGGCCCCCTGGCTGGCTGCAGCCACAGGGAACGGGGGTACTGAGTTGGCAGCCCCCATTCCCGAAGCATCCACGGGCAGTTCCCCGAAGGGCTGACACCGGCTGCGCCTCAGCAGCCAGACAACCTCCCTCCCTCTGGTCGGGCACTGCAAGCCACACAGCCACTTGTGTCCCCTGTGTCCCTGGAGGCCGCAGCGCCTTTTGGGTTTTGGCGCGGACGGGCCCCTCTCGGCTTCCGTAGTCCATTTGCCCCGGAGCCTGCCAGACCCCTTGCCCCAGGGGCGGGCCCTGCTGAGTCCCCGAGCGCCTCCTGAGTTCCTGCCACCACCCTTGGGCCGGGATGTGGTGCCACCTTGTGCGTAGAAGCCCTGCACACAGGCAAGAAGCCCCCCAGGCCCGCGGGCGCGCCCGACCCTGGAGCCCCCTGGCTGGCTGCAGCCACAGGGAACGGGGGTTCTGAGTTGGCAGCCCCCATTCCCGAAGCATCCACGGGCAGTTCCCCGAAGGGCTGACACCGGCTGCGCCTCAGCAGCCAGACAACCTCCCTCCCTCTGGTCGGGCACTGCAAGCCACACAGCCACTTGTGTCCCCTGTGTCCCTGGAGGCCGCAGCGCGTTTTGGGTTTTGGCGCGGACGGGCCCCTCTCGGCTTCCGTAGTCCATTTGCCCCGGAGCCTGCCAGACCCCTTGCCCCAGGGGCGGGCCCTGCTGAGTCCCCGAGCGCCTCCTGAGTTCCTGCCACCACCCTTGGGCCGGGATGTGGTGCCACCTTGTGCGTAGAAGCCCTGCACACAGGCAAGAAGCCCCCCAGGCCCGCGGGCGCGGCCGACCCTGGAGCCCCCTGGCTGGCTGCAGCCACAGGGAACAGGGGTACTGAGTTGGCAGCCCCCATTCCCGAAGCATCCACGGGCAGTTCCCCGAAGGGCTGACACCGGCTGCGCCTCAGCAGCCAGACAACCTCCCTCCCTCTGGTCGGGCACTGCAAGCCACACAGCCACTTGTGTCCCCTGTGTCCCTGGAGGCCGCAGCGCGTTTTGGGTTTTGGCGCGGACGGGCCCCTCTCGGCTTCCGTAGTCCATTTGCCCCGGAGCCTGCCAGACCCCTTGCCCCAGGGGCGGGCCCTGCTGAGTCCCCGAGCGCCTCCTGAGTTCCTGCCACCACCCTTGGGCCGGGATGTGGTGCCACCTTGTGCGTAGAAGCCCTGCACACAGGCAAGAAGCCCCTAGGCCCGCGGGCGCGCCCGACCCTGGAGCCCCCTGGCTGGCTGCAGCCACAGGGAACGGGGGTTCTGAGTTGGCAGCCCCCATTCCCGAAGCATCCACGGGCAGTTCCCCGAAGGGCTGACACCGGCTGCGCCTCAGCAGCCAGACAACCTCCCTCCCTCTGGTCGGGCACTGCAAGCCACACAGCCACTTGTGTCCCCTGTGTCCCTGGAGGCCGCAGCGCGTTTTGGGTTTGGCGTGGACGGGCCCCTCTCGGCTTCCGTAGTCCATTTGCCCTGGAGCCTGCCAGACCCCTTGCCCCAGGGGCGGGCCCTGCTGAGTCCCCAAGCGCCTCCTGAGTTCCTGCCACCACCCTTGGGCCGGGATGAGGTGCCACCTTGTGCGTAGAAGCCCTGCACACAGGCAAGAAGCCCCCCAGGCCCGCGGGCGTGCCCGACCCTGGAGCCCCCTGGCTGGCTGCAGCCACAGGGAATGGGGGTTCTGAGTTGGCAGCCCCCATTCCCGAAGCATCCACGGGCAGTTCCCCGAAGGGCTGACACCGGCTGCGCCTCAGCAGCCAGACAACCTCCCTCCCTCTGGTCGGGCACTGCAAGCCACACAGCCACTTGTGTCCCCTGTGTCCCTGGAGGCCGCAGCGCGTTTTGGGTTTTGGCGCGGACGGGCCCCTCTCGGCTTCCGTAGTCCATTTGCCCCGGAGCCTGCCAGACCCCTTGCCCCAGGGGCGGGCCCTGCTGAGTCCCTGAGTGCCTCCTGAGTTCCTGCCACCACCCTTGGGCCGGGATGTGGTGCCACCTTGTGCGTAGAAGCCCTGCACACAGGCAAGAAGCCCCCCAGGCCCGCGGGCGCGCCCGACCCTGGAGCCCCCTGGCTGGCTGCAGCCACAGGGAACGGGGGTTCTGAGTTGGCAGCCCCCATTCCCGAAGCATCCACGGGCAGTTCCCCGAAGGGCTGACACCGGCTGCGCCTCAGCAGCCAGACAACCTCCCTCCCTCTGGTCGGGCACTGCAAGCCACACAGCCACTTGTGTCCCCTGTGTCCCTGGAGGCCGCAGCGCGTTTTGGGTTTTGGCGCGGACGGGCCCCTCTCGGCTTCCGTAGTCCATTTGCCCTGGAGCCTGCCAGACCCCTTGCCCCAGGGGCGGGCCCTGCTGAGTCCCTGAGTGCCTCCTGAGTTCCTGCCACCACCCTTGGGCCGGGATGTGGTGCCACCTTGTGCGTAGAAGCCCTGCACACAGGCAAGAAGCCCCCCAGGCCCGCGGGCGCGCCCGACCCTGGAGCCCCCTGGCTGGCTGCAGCCACAGGGAACGGGGGTTCTGAGTTGGCAGCCCCCATTCCCGAAGCATCCACGGGCAGTTCCCCGAAGGGCTGACACCGGCTGCGCCTCAGCAGCCAGACAACCTCCCTCCCTCTGGTCGGGCACTGCAAGCCACACAGCCACTTGTGTCCCCTGTGTCCCTGGAGGCCGCAGCGCGTTTTGGGTTTTGGCGCGGACGGGCCCCTCTCGGCTTCCGTAGTCCATTTGCCCCGGAGCCTGCCAGACCCCTTGCCCCAGGGGCGGGCCCTGCTGAGTCCCCGAGCGCCTCCTGAGTTCCTGCCACCACCCTTGGGCCGGGATGTGGTGCCACCTTGTGCGTAGAAGCCCTGCACACAGGCAAGAAGCCCCCCAGGCCCGCGGGCGCGCCCGACCCTGGAGCCCCCTGGCTGGCTGCAGCCACAGGGAACGGGGGTTCTGAGTTGGCAGCCCCCATTCCCGAAGCATCCACGGGCAGTTCCCCGAAGGGCTGACACCGGCTGCGCCTCAGCAGCCAGACAACCTCCCTCCCTCTGGTCGGGCACTGCAAGCCACACAGCCACTTGTGTCCCCTGTGTCCCTGGAGGCCGCAGCGCGTTTTGGGTTTTGGCGCGGACGGGCCCCTCTCGGTTTCCGTAGTCCTTTTGCCCCGGAGCCTGCCAGACCCCTTGCCCCAGGGGCGGGCCCTGCTGAGTCCCCGAGCGCCTCCTGAGTTCCTGCCACCACCCTTGGGCCGGGATGTGGTGCCACCTTGTGCGTAGAAGCCCTGCACACAGGCAAGAAGCCCCTAGGCCCGCGGGCGCGCCCGACCCTGGAGCCCCCTGGCTGGCTGCAGCCACAGGGAACGGGGGTTCTGAGTTGGCAGCCCCCATTCCCGAAGCATCCACGGGCAGTTCCCCGAAGGGCTGACACCGGCTGCGCCTCAGCAGCCAGACAACCTCCCTCCCTCTGGTCGGGCACTGCAAGCCACACAGCCACTTGTGTCCCCTGTGTCCCTGGAGGCCGCAGCGCGTTTTGGGTTTTGGCGCGGACGGGCCCCTCTCGGCTTCCGTAGTCCATTTGCCCTGGAGCCTGCCAGACCCCTGGCCCCTGAGGCGGGCCCTGCTGAGTCCCTGAGCGCCTCCTGAGTTCCTGCCACCACCCTTGGGCCGGGATGAGGTGCCACCTTGTGCGTAGAAGCCCTGCACACAGGCAAGAAGCCCCCCAGGCCCGCGGGCGCGCCCGACCCTGGAGCCCCCTGGCTGGCTGCAGCCACAGGGAACGGGGGTTCTGAGTTGGCAGCCCCCATTCCCGAAGCATCCACGGGCAGTTCCCCGAAGGTCTGACACCGGCTGCACCTCAGCAGCCAGACAACCTCCCTCCCTCTGGTCGGGCACTGCAAGCCACACAGCCACTTGTGTCCCCTGTGTCCCTGGAGGCCACAGCGCGTTTTGGGTTTTGGCGCGGACGGGCCCCTCTCGGCTTCCGTAGTCCATTTGCCCCGGAGCCTGCCAGACCCCTTGCCCCAGGGGCAGGCCCTGCTGAGTCCCTGAGTGCCTCCTGAGTTCCTGCCACCACCCTTGGGCCGGGATGTGGTGCCACCTTGTGCGTAGAAGCCCTGCACACAGGCAAGAAGCCCCCCAGGCCCGCGGGCGCGCCCGACCCTGGAGCCCCCTGGCTGGCTGCAGCCACAGGGAACGGGGGTTCTGAGTTGGCAGCCCCCATTCCCGAAGCATCCACGGGCAGTTCCCCGAAGGGCTGACACCGGCTGCGCCTCAGCAGCCAGACAACCTCCCTCCCTCTGGTCGGGCACTGCAAGCCACACAGCCACTTGTGTCCCCTGTGTCCCTGGAGGCCGCAGCGCGTTTTGGGTTTTGGCGCGGACGGGCCCCTCTCGGCTTCCGTAGTCCATTTGCCCCGGAGCCTGCCAGACCCCTTGCCCCAGGGGCGGGCCCTGCTGAGTCCCCGAGCGCCTCCTGGGTTCCTGCCACCACCCTTGGGCCGGGATGAGGTGCCACCTTGTGCGTTGAAGCCCTGCACACAGGCAAGAAGCCCCCCAGGCCCGCGGGCGCGCCCGACCCTGGAGCCCCCTGGCTGGCTGCAGCCACAGGGAACGGGGGTTCTGAGTTGGCAGCCCCCATTCCCGAAGCATCCACGGGCAGTTCCCCGAAGGGCTGACACCGGCTGCGCCTCAGCAGCCAGACAACCTCCCTCCCTCTGGTCGGGCACTGCAAGCCACACAGCCACTTGTGTCCCCTGTGTCCCTGGAGGCCGCAGCGCGTTTTGGGTTTTGGCGCGGACGGGCCCCTCTCGGCTTATGTAGTCCATTTGCCCTGGAGCCTGCCAGACCCCTGGCCCCAGAGGCGGGCCCTGCTGAGTCCCCGAGCGCCTCCTGAGTTCCTGCCACCACCCTTGGGCCGGGATGAGGTGCCACCTTGTGCGTAGAAGCCCTGCACACAGGCAAGAAGCCCCCCAGGCCCGCGGGCGCGCCCGACCCTGGAGCCCCCTGGCTGGCTGCAGCCACAGGGAATGGGGGTTCTGAGTTGGCAGCCCCCATTCCCGAAGCATCCACGGGCAGTTCCCCGAAGGGCTGACACCGGCTGCGCCTCAGCAGCCAGACAACCTCCATCCCTCTGGTCGGGCACTGCAAGCCACACAGCCACTTGTGTCCCCTGTGTCCCTGGAGGCCGCAGCGTGTTTTGGGTTTTGGCGCGGACGGGCCCCTCTCGGCTTCCGTAGTCCATTTGCCCCGGAGCCTGCCAGACCCCTTGCCCCAGGGGCGGGCCCTGCTGAGTCCCTGAGTGCCTCCTGAGTTCCTGCCACCACCCTTGGGCCGGGATGTGGTGCCACCTTGTGCGTAGAAGCCCTGCACACAGGCAAGAAGCCCCCCAGGCCCGCGGGCGCGCCCAACCCTGGAGCCCCCTGGCTGGCTGCAGCCACAGGGAACGGGGGTTCTGAGTTGGCAGCCCCCATTCCCGAAGCATCCACGGGCAGTTCCCCGAAGGGCTGACACCGGCTGCGCCTCAGCAGCCAGACAACCTCCCTCCCTCTGGTCGGGCACTGCAAGCCACACAGCCACTTGTGTCCCCTGTGTCCCTGGAGGCCGCAGCGCGTTTTGGGTTTTGGCGCGGACGGGCCCCTCTCGGCTTCCGTAGTCCATTTGCCCCGGAGCCTGCCAGACCCCTTGCCCCAGGGGCGGGCCCTGCTGAGTCCCTGAGTGCCTCCTGAGTTCCTGCCACCACCCTTGGGCCGGGATGTGGTGCCACCTTGTGCGTAGAAGCCCTGCACACAGGCAAGAAGCCCCCCAGGCCCGCGGGCGCGCCCGACCCTGGAGCCCCCTGGCTGGCTGCAGCCACAGGGAACGGGGGTTCTGAGTTGGCAGCCCCCATTCCCGAAGCATCCACGGGCAGTTCCCCGAAGGGCTGACACCGGCTGCGCCTCAGCAGCCAGACAACCTCCCTCCCTCTGGTCGGGCACTGCAAGCCACACAGCCACTTGTGTCCCCTGTGTCCCTGGAGGCCGCAGCGCGTTTTCGGTTTTGGCGTGGACGGGCCCCTCTCGGCTTATGTAGTCCATTTGCCCTGGAGCCTGCCAGACCCCTGGCCCCAGAGGCGGGCCCTGCTGAGTCCCCGAGCGCCTCCTGAGTTCCTGCCACCACCCTTGGGCCGGGATGAGGTGCCACCTTGTGCGTAGAAGCCCTGCACACAGGCAAGAAGCCCCCCAGGCCCGCGGGCGCGCCCGACCCTGGAGCCCCCTGGCTGGCTGCAGCCACAGGGAACGGGGGTTCTGAGTTGGCAGCCCCCATTCCCGAAGCATCCACGGGCAGTTCCCCGAAGGGCTGACACTGGCTGCGCCTCAGCAGCCAGACAACCTCCCTCCCTCTGGTCGGGCACTGCAAGCCACACAGCCACTTGTGTCCCCTGTGTCCCTGGAGGCCGCAGCGCGTTTTGGGTTTTGGCGCGGACGGGCCCCTCTCGGCTTCCGTAGTCCATTTGCCCCGGAGCCTGCCAGACCCCTTGCCCCAGGGGCGGGCCCTGCTGAGTCCCTGAGTGCCTCCTGAGTTCCTGCCACCACCCTTGGGCCGGGATGTGGTGCCACCTTGTGCGTAGAAGCCCTGCATACAGGCAAGAAGCCCCCCAGGCCCGCGGGCGCGCCCGACCCTGGAGCCCCCTGGCTGGCTGCAGCCACAGGGAACGGGGGTTCTGAGTTGGCAGCCCCCATTCCCGAAGCATCCACGGGCAGTTCCCCGAAGGGCTGACACCGGCTGCGCCTCAGCAGCCAGACAACCTCCCTCCCTCTGGTCGGGCACTGCAAGCCACACAGCCACTTGTGTCCCCTGTGTCCCTGGAGGCCGCAGCGCGTTTTGGGTTTTGGCGCGGACGGGCCCCTCTCGGCTTCCATAGTCCATTTGCCCCGGAGCCTGCCAGACCCCTTGCCCCAGGGGCGGGCCCTGCTGAGTCCCCGAGCGCCTCCTGAGTTCCTGCCACCACCCTTGGGCCGGGATGTGGTGCCACCTTGTGCGTAGAAGCCCTGCACACAGGCAAGAAGCCCCCCAGGCCCGCGGGCGCGCCCGACCCTGGAGCCCCCTGGCTGGCTGCAGCCACAGGGAACGGGGGTTCTGAGTTGGCAGCCCCCATTCCCGAAGCATCCACGGGCAGTTCCCCGAAGGGCTGACACCGGCTGCGCCTCAGCAGCCAGACAACCTCCCTCCCTCTGGTCGGGCACTGCAAGCCACACAGCCACTTGTGTCCCCTGTGTCCCTGGAGGCCGCAGCGCGTTTTGGGTTTTGGCGCGGACGGGCCCCTCTCGGTTTCAGTAGTCCTTTTGCCCCGGAGCCTGCCAGACCCCTTGACCCAGGGGCGGGCCCTGCTGAGTCCCCGAGCGCCTCCTGAGTTCCTGCCACCACCCTTGGGCCGGGATGTGGTGCCACCTTGTGCGTAGAAGCCCTGCACACAGGCAAGAAGCCCCTAGGCCCGCGGGCGCGCCCGACCCTGGAGCCCCCTGGCTGGCTGCAGCCACAGGGAACGGGGGTTCTGAGTTGGCAGCCCCCATTCCCGAAGCATCCACGGGCAGTTCCCCGAAGGGCTGACACCGGCTGCGCCTCAGCAGCCAGACAACCTCCCTCCCTCTGGTCGGGCACTGCAAGCCACACAGCCACTTGTGTCCCCTGTGTCCCTGGAGGCCGCAGCGCGTTTTGGGTTTTGGCGCGGACGGGCCCCTCTCGGCTTCCGTAGTCCATTTGCCCTGGAGCCTGCCAGACCCCTGGCCCCTGAGGCGGGCCCTGCTGAGTCCCTGAGCGCCTCCTGAGTTCCTGCCACCACCCTTGGGCCGGGATGAGGTGCCACCTTGTGCGTAGAAGCCCTGCACACAGGCAAGAAGCCCCCCAGGCCCGCGGGCGCGCCCGACCCTGGAGCCCCCTGGCTGGCTGCAGCCACAGGGAACGGGGGTTCTGAGTTGGCAGCCCCCATTCCCGAAGCATCCACGGGCAGTTCCCCGAAGGGCTGACACCGGCTGCGCCTCAGCAGCCAGACAACCTCCCTCCCTCTGGTCGGGCACTGCAAGCCACACAGCCACTTGTGTCCCCTGTGTCCCTGGAGGCCGCAGCGCGTTTTGGGTTTTGGCGCGGACGGGCCCCTCTCGGCTTCCGTAGTCCATTTGCCCCGGAGCCTGCCAGACCCCTTGCCCCAGGGGCAGGCCCTGCTGAGTCCCTGAGTGCCTCCTGAGTTCCTGCCACCACCCTTGGGCCGGGATGTGGTGCCACCTTGTGCGTAGAAGCCCTGCACACAGGCAAGAAGCCCCCCAGGCCCGCGGGCGCGCCCGACCCTGGAGCCCCCTGGCTGGCTGCAGCCACAGGGAACGGGGGTTCTGAGTTGGCAGCCCCCATTCCCGAAGCATCCACGGGCAGTTCCCCGAAGGGCTGACACCGGCTGCGCCTCAGCAGCCAGACAACCTCCCTCCCTCTGGTCGGGCACTGCAAGCCACACAGCCACTTGTGTCCCCTGTGTCCCTGGAGGCCGCAGCGCGTTTTGGGTTTTGGCGCGGACGGGCCCCTCTCGGCTTCCGTAGTCCATTTGCCCCAGAGCCTGCCAGACCCCTTGCCCCAGGGGCGGGCCCTGCTGAGTCCCCGAGCGCCTCCTGGGTTCCTGCCACCACCCTTGGGCCGGGATGAGGTGCCACCTTGTGCGTTGAAGCCCTGCACACAGGCAAGAAGCCCCCCAGGCCCGCGGGCGCGCCCGACCCTGGAGCCCCCTGGCTGGCTGCAGCCACAGGGAACGGGGGTTCTGAGTTGGCAGCCCCCATTCCCGAAGCATCCACGGGCAGTTCCCCGAAGGTCTGACACCGGCTGCGCCTCAGCAGCCAGACAACCTCCCTCCCTCTGGTCGGGCACTGCAAGCCACACAGCCACTTGTGTCCCCTGTGTCCCTGGAGGCCGCAGCGCGTTTTGGGTTTTGGCGTGGACGGGCCCCTCTCGGCTTATGTAGTCCATTTGCCCTGGAGCCTGCCAGACCCCTGGCCCCAGAGGCGGGCCCTGCTTAGTCCCCGAGCGCCTCCTGAGTTCCTGCCACCACCCTTGGGCCGGGATGAGGTGCCACCTTGTGCGTAGAAGCCCTGCACACAGGTAAGAAGCCCCCCAGGCCCGCGGGCGCGCCCGACCCTGGAGCCCCCTGGCTGGCTGCAGCCACAGGGAATGGGGGTTCTGAGTTGGCAGCCCCCATTCCCGAAGCATCCACGGGCAGTTCCCCGAAGGGCTGACACCGGCTGCGCCTCAGCAGCCAGACAACCTCCCTCCCTCTGGTCGGGCACTGCAAGCCACACAGCCACTTGTGTCCCCTGTGTCCCTGGAGGCCGCAGCGCGTTTTGGGTTTTGGCGCGGACGGGCCCCTCTCGGCTTCCGTAGTCCATTTGCCCCGGAGCCTGCCAGACCCCTTGCCCCAGGGGCGGGCCCTGCTGAGTCCCTGAGTGCCCCCTGAGTTCCTGCCAAGACCCTTGGGCCGGGATGTGGTGCCACCTTGTGCGTAGAAGCCCTGCACACAGGCAAGAAGCCCCCCAGGCCCGCGGGCGCGCCCGACCCTGGAGCCCCCTGGCTGGCTGCAGCCACAGGGAACGGGGGTTCTGAGTTGGCAGCCCCCATTCCCGAAGCATCCACGGGCAGTTCCCCGAAGGGCTGACACCGGCTGCGCCTCAGCAGCCAGACAACCTCCCTCCCTCTGGTCGGGCACTGCAAGCCACACAGCCACTTGTGTCCCCTGTGTCCCTGGAGGCCGCAGCGCGTTTTGGGTTTTGGCGCGGACGGGCCCCTCTCGGCTTCCGTAGTCCATTTGCCCCGGAGCCTGCCAGACCCCTTGCCCCAGGGGCGGGCCCTGCTGAGTCCCTGAGTGCCTCCTGAGTTCCTGCCACCACCCTTGGGCCGGGATGTGGTGCCACCTTGTGCGTAGAAGCCCTGCACACAGGCAAGAAGCCCCCCAGGCCCGCGGGCGCGCCCGACCCTGGAGACCCCTGGCTGGCTGCAGCCACAGGGAACGGGGGTTCTGAGTTGGCAGCCCCCATTCCCGAAGCATCCACGGGCAGTTCCCCGAAGGGCTGACACCGGCTGCGCCTCAGCAGCCAGACAACCTCCCTCCCTCTGGTCGGGCACTGCAAGCCACACAGCCACTTGTGTCCCCTGTGTCCCTGGAGGCCGCAGCGCGTTTTGGGTTTTGGCGTGGACGGGCCCCTCTCGGCTTATGTAGTCCATTTGCCCTGGAGCCTGCCAGACCCCTTGCCCCAGGGGCGGGCCCTGCTGAGTCCCTGAGTGCCTCCTGAGTTCCTGCCACCACCCTTGGGCCGGGATGTGGTGCCACCTTGTGCGTAGAAGCCCTGCACACAGGCAAGAAGCCCCCCAGGCCCGCGGGCGCGCCCGACCCTGGAGCCCCCTGGCTGGCTGCAGCCACAGGGAACGGGGATTCTGAGTTGGCAGCCCCCATTCCCGAAGCATCCACGGGCAGTTCCCCGAAGGGCTGACACCGGCTGCGCCTCAGCAGCCAGACAACCTCCCTCCCTCTGGTCGGGCACTGCAAGCCACACAGCCACTTGTGTCCCCTGTGTCCCTGGAGGCCGCAGCGCGTTTTGGGTTTTGGCGCGGACGGGCCCCTCTCGGCTTCCGTAGTCCATTTGCCCCGGAGCCTGCCAGACCCCTTGCCCCAGGGGCGGGCCCTGCTGAGTCCCTGAGTGCCTCCTGAGTTCCTGCCACCACCCTTGGGCCGGGATGTGGTGCCACCTTGTGCGTAGAAGCCCTGCACACAGGCAAGAAGCCCCCCAGGCCCGCGGGCGCGCCCAACCCTGGAGCCCCCTGGCTGGCTGCAGCCACAGGGAATGGGGGTTCTGAGTTGGCAGCCCCCATTCCCGAAGCATCCACGGGCAGTTCCCCGAAGGGCTGACACCGGCTGCGCCTCAGCAGCCAGACAATCTCCCTCCCTCTGGTCGGGCACTGCAAGCCACACAGCCACTTGTGTCCCCTGTGTCCCTGGAGGCCGCAGCGCATTTTGGGTTTTGGCGCGGACGGGCCCCTCTCGGCTTCCGTAGTCCATTTGCCCCGGAGCCTGCCAGACCCCTTGCCCCAGGGGCGGGCCCTGCTGAGTCCCCGAGCGCCTCCTGAGTTCCTGCCACCACCCTTGGGCCGGGATGTGGTGCCACCTTGTGCGTAGAAGCCCTGCACACAGGCAAGAAGCCCCCCAGGCCCGCGGGCGCGCCCGACCCTGGAGCCCCCTGGCTGGCTGCAGCCACAGGGAACGGGGGTTCTGAGTTGGCAGCCCCCATTCCCGAAGCATCCACGGGCAGTTCCCCGAAGGGCTGACACCGGCTGCGCCTCAGCAGCCAGACAACCTCCCTCCCTCTGGTCGGGCACTGCAAGCCACACAGCCACTTGTGTCCCCTGTGTCCCTGGAGGCCGCAGCGCGTTTTGGGTTTTGGCGTGGACGGGCCCCTCTCGGCTTATGTAGTCCATTTGCCCTGGAGCCTGCCAGACCCCTGGCCCCAGAGGCGGGCCCTGCTGAGTCCCCGAGCGCCTCCTGAGTTCCTACCACCACCCTTGGGCCGGGATGAGGTGCCACCTTGTGCGTAGAAGCCCTGCACACAGGCAAGAAGCCCCCCAGGCCCGCGGGCGCGCCCGACCCTGGAGCCCCCTGGCTGGCTGCAGCCACAGGGAATGGGGGTTCTGAGTTGGCAGCCCCCATTCCCGAAGCATCCACGGGCAGTTCCCCGAAGGGCTGACACCGGCTGCGCCTCAGCAGCCAGACAACCTCCCTCCCTCTGGTCGGGCACTGCAAGCCACACAGCCACTTGTGTCCCCTGTGTCCCTGGAGGCCGCAGCGCGTTTTGGGTTTTGGCGCGGACGGGCCCCTCTCGGCTTCCGTAGTCCATTTGCCCCGGAGCCTGCCAGACCCCTTGCCCCAGGGGCGGGCCCTGCTGAGTCCCCGAGTGCCTCCTGAGTTCCTGCCACCACCCTTGGGCCGGGATGTGGTGCCACCTTGTGCGTAGAAGCCCTGCACACAGGCAAGAAGCCCCCCAGGCCCGCGGGCGCGCCCGACCCTGGAGCCCCCTGGCTGGCTGCAGCCACAGGGAACGGGGGTTCTGAGTTGGCAGCCCCCATTCCCGAAGCATCCACGGGCAGTTCCCCGAAGGGCTGACACCGGCTGCGCCTCAGCAGCCAGACAACCTCCCTCCCTCTGGTCGGGCACTGCAAGCCACACAGCCACTTGTGTCCCCTGTGTCCCTGGAGGCCGCAGCGCGTTTTGGGTTTTGGCGCGGACGGGCCCCTCTCGGCTTCCGTAGTCCATTTGCCCCGGAGCCTGCCAGACCCCTTGCCCCAGGGGCGGGCCCTGCTGAGTCCCTGAGTGCCTCCTGAGTTCCTGCCACCACCCTTGGGCCGGGATGTGGTGCCACCTTGTGCGTAGAAGCCCTGCACACAGGCAAGAAGCCCCCCAGGCCCGCGGGCGCGCCCGACCCTGGAGCCCCCTGGCTGGCTGCAGCCACAGGGAACGGGGGTTCTGAGTTGGCAGCCCCCATTCCCGAAGCATCCACGGGCAGTTCCCCGAAGGGCTGACACCGGCTGCGCCTCAGCAGCCAGACAACCTCCCTCCCTCTGGTCGGGCACTGCAAGCCACACAGCCACTTGTGTCCCCTGTGTCCCTGGAGGCCGCAGCGCGTTTTGGGTTTTGGCGTGGACGGGCCCCTCTCGGCTTATGTAGTCCATTTGCCCTGGAGCCTGCCAGACCCCTGGCCCCAGAGGCGGGCCCTGCTGAGTCCCCGAGCGCCTCCTGAGTTCCTGCCACCACCCTTGGGCCGGGATGTGGTGCCACCTTGTGCGTAGAAGCCCTGCACACAGGCAAGAAGCCCCTAGGCCCGCGGGCGCGCCCGACCCTGGAGCCCCCTGGCTGGCTGCAGCCACAGGGAACGGGGGTTCTGAGTTGGCAGCCCCCATTCCCGAAGCATCCACGGGCAGTTCCCCGAAGGGCTGACACCGGCTGCGCCTCAGCAGCCAGACAACCTCCCTCCCTCTGGTCGGGCACTGCAAGCCACACAGCCACTTGTGTCCCCTGTGTCCCTGGAGGCCGCAGCGCGTTTTGGGTTTTGGCGCGGACGGGCCCCTCTCGGCTTCCGTAGTCCATTTGCCCCGGAGCCTGCCAGACCCCTTGCCCCAGGGGCGGGCCCTGCTGAGTCCCTGAGTGCCCCCTGAGTTCCTGCCACCACCCTTGGGCCGGGATGTGGTGCCACCTTGTGCGTAGAAGCCCTGCACACAGGCAAGAAGCCCCCCAGGCCCGCGGGCGTGCCCGACCCTGGAGCCCCCTGGCTGGCTGCAGCCACAGGGAACGGGGGTTCTGAGTTGGCAGCCCCCATTCCCGAAGCATCCACGGGCAGTTCCCCGAAGGGCTGACACCGGCTGCGCCTCAGCAGCCAGACAACCTCCCTCCCTCTGGTCGGGCACTGCAAGCCACACAGCCACTTGTGTCCCCTGTGTCCCTGGAGGCCGCAGCGCGTTTTGGGTTTTGGCGCGGACGGGCCCCTCTCGGCTTCCGTAGTCCATTTGCCCCGGAGCCTGCCAGACCCCTTGCCCCAGGGGCGGGCCCTGCTGAGTCCCTGAGTGCCTCCTGAGTTCCTGCCACCACCCTTGGGCCGGGATGTGGTGCCACCTTGTGCGTAGAAGCCCTGCACACAGGCAAGAAGCCCCCCAGGCCCGCGGGCGCGCCCGACCCTGGAGCCCCCTGGCTGGCTGCAGCCACAGGGAACGGGGGTTCTGAGTTGGCAGCCCCCATTCCCGAAGCATCCACGGGCAGTTCCCCGAAGGGCTGACACCGGCTGCGCCTCAGCAGCCAGACAACCTCCCTCCCTCTGGTTGGGCACTGCAAGCCACACAGCCACTTGTGTCCCCTGTGTCCCTGGAGGCCGCAGCGCGTTTTGGGTTTTGGCGTGGACGGGCCCCTCTCGGCTTATGTAGTCCATTTGCCCTGGAGCCTGCCAGACCCCTGGCCCCAGAGGCGGGCCCTGCTGAGTCCCCGAGCGCCTCCTGAGTTCCTGCCACCACCCTTGGGCCGGGATGAGGTGCCACCTTGTGCGTAGAAGCCCTGCACACAGGCAAGAAGCCCCCCAGGCCCGCGGGCGCGCCCGACCCTGGAGCCCCCTGGCTGGCTGCAGCCACAGGGAACGGGGGTACTGAGTTGGCAGCCCCCATTCCCGAAGCATCCACGGGCAGTTCCCCGAAGGGCTGACACCGGCTGCGCCTCAGCAGCCAGACAACCTCCCTCCCTCTGGTCGGGCACTGCAAGCCACACAGCCACTTGTGTCCCCCGTGTCCCTGGAGGCCGCAGCGCGTTTTGGGTTTTGGCGTGGACGGGCCCCTCTCGGCTTCCGTAGTCCATTTGCCCCGGAGCCTGCCAGACCCCTTGCCCCAGGGGCGGGCCCTGCTGAGTCCCTGAGTGCCTCCTGAGTTCCTGCCACCACCCTTGGGCCGGGATGTGGTGCCACCTTGTGCGTAGAAGCCCTGCACACAGGCAAGAAGCCCCCCAGGCCCGCGGGCGCGCCCGACCCTGGAGCCCCCTGGCTGGCTGCAGCCACAGGGAACGGGGGTTCTGAGTTGGCAGCCCCCATTCCCGAAGCATCCACGGGCAGTTCCCCGAAGGGCTGACACCGGCTGCGCCTCAGCAGCCAGACAACCTCCCTCCCTCTGGTCGGGCACTGCAAGCCACACAGCCACTTGTGTCCCCTGTGTCCCTGGAGGCCGCAGCGCGTTTTGGGTTTTGGCGCGGACGGGCCCCTCTCGGCTTCCGTAGTCCATTTGCCCCGGAGCCTGCCAGACCACTTGCCCCAGGGGCGGGCCCTGCTGAGTCCCTGAGTGCCTCCTGAGTTCCTACCACCACCCTTGGGCCGGGATGTGGTGCCACCTTGTGCGTAGAAGCCCTGCACACAGGCAAGAAGCCCCTAGGCCCGCGGGCGCGCCCGACCCTGGAGCCCCCTGGCTGGCTGCAGCCACAGGGAACGGGGGTTCTGAGTTGGCAGCCCCCATTCCCGAAGCATCCACGGGCAGTTCCCTGAAGGGCTGACACCGGCTGCGCCTCAGCAGCCAGACAACCTCCCTCCCTCTGGTCGGGCACTGCAAGCCACACAGCCACTTGTGTCCCCTTTGTCCCTGGAGGCCGCAGCGCATTTTGGGTTTTGGCGCGGACGGGCCCCTCTCGGTTTCCGTAGTCCATTTGCCCCCGGAGCTTGCTAGACCCCTGGCCCCAGGGGCGGGCCCTGCTGAGTCCCCGAGCGCCTCCTGGGTTCCTGCCACCACCCTTGGGCCGGGATGAGGTGCCACCTTGTGCGTAGAAGCCCTGCACACAGGCAAGAAGACCCCCAGGCCCTCGGGCTCGCCCGACCCTGGAGCCCCCTGGCTGGCTGCAGCCACAGGGAATGGGGGTTCTGAGTTGGCAGCCCCCATTCCCGAAGCATCCACGGGCAGTTCCCCGAAGGGCTGACACCGGCTGCGCCTCAGCAGCCAGACAACCTCCCTCCCTCTGGTCGGGCACTGCAAGCCACACAGCCACTTGTGTCCCCTGTGTCCCTGGAGGCCGCAGCGCGTTTTGGGTTTTGGCGCGGACGGGCCCCTCTCGGCTTCCGTAGTCCATTTGCCCCCGGAGCCTGCCAGACCGCTGGCCCCAGGGGCAGGCCCTGCTGAGTCCCTGAGCGCCACCTGGGTTCCTGCCACCACCCTTGGGCCGGGATGAGGTGCCACCTTGTGCGTAGAAGCCCTGCACACAGGCAAGAAGCCCCCCAGGCCCGCGGCGCACCCGACCCTGGAGCCCCCTGGCTGGCTGCAGCCACAGGGAACGGGGGTTCTGAGTTGGCAGCCCCCATTCCCGAAGCATCCACGGGCAGTTCCCCGAAGGGCTGACACCGGCTGCGCCTCAGCAGCCAGACAACCTCCCTCCCTCTGGTCGGGCACTGCAAGCCACACAGCCACTTGTGTCCCCTGTGTCCCTGGAGGCCGCAGCGCGTTTTGGGTTTTGGCGCGGACGGGCCCCTCTCGGCTTCCGTAGTCCATTTGCCCCGGAGCCTGCCAGACCCCTTGCCCCAGGGGCGGGCCCTGCTGAGTCCCTGAGTGCCTCCTGAGTTCCTGCCACCACCCTTGGGCAGGGATGTGGTGCCACCTTGTGCGTAGAAGCCCTGCACACAGGCAAGAAGCCCCCCAGGCCCGCAGGCGCGCCCAACCCTGGAGCCCCCTGGCTGGCTGCAGCCACAGGGAACGGGGGTTCTGAGTTGGCAGCCCCCATTCCCGAAGCATCCACGGGCAGTTCCCCGAAGGGCTGACACCGGCTGCGCCTCAGCAGCCAGACAACCTCCCTCCCTCTGGTCGGGCACTGCAAGCCACACAGCCACTTGTGTCCCCTGTGTCCCTGGAGGCCGCAGCGCGTTTTGGGTTTTGGCGCGGACGGGCCCCTCTCGGCTTCCGTAGTCCATTTGCCCCGGAGCCTGCCAGACCCCTTGCCGCAGGGGCGGGCCCTGCTGAGTCCCTGAGTGCCTCCTGAGTTCCTGCCACCACCCTTGGACCTGGATGTGGTGCCACCTTGTGCGTAGAAGCCCTGCACACAGGCAAGAAGCCCCCCAGGCCCGCGGGCGCGCCCGACCCTGGAGCCCCCTGGCTGGCTGCAGCCACAGGGAACGGGGGTTCTGAGTTGGCAGCCCCCATTCCCGAAGCATCCACGGGCAGTTCCCCGAAGGGCTGACACCGGCTGCGCCTCAGCAGCCAGACAACCTCCCTCCCTCTGGTCGGGCACTGCAAGCCACACAGCCACTTGTGTCCCCTTTGTCCCTGGAGGCCGCAGCGCGTTTTGGGTTTTGGCGCGGACGGGCCCCTCTCGGCTTCCGTAGTCCATTTGCCCCGGAGCCTGCCAGACCCCTGGCCCCAGAGGCGGGCCCTGCTGAGTCCCCGAGCGCCTCCTGAGTTCCTGCCACCACCCTTGGGCCGGGATGAGGTGCCACCTTGTGCGTAGAAGCCCTGCACACAGGCAAGAAGCCCCCCAGGCCCGCGGGCGCGCCCGACCCTGGAGCCCCCTGGCTGGCTGCAGCCACAGGGAACGGGGGTTCTGAGTTGGCAGCCCCCATTCCCGAAGCATCCACGGGCAGTTCCCCGAAGGGCTGACACCGGCTGCGCCTCAGCAGCCAGACAACCTCCCTCCATCTGGTCGGGCATTGCAAGCCACACAGCCACTTGTGTCCCCTGTGTCCCTGGAGGCCGCAGCGCGTTTTGGGTTTTGGCGCGGACGGGCCCCTCTCGGCTTCCGTAGTCCATTTGCCCCGGAGCCTGCCAGACCCCTTGCCCCAGGGGCGGGCCCTGCTGAGTCCCTGAGTGCCTCCTGAGTTCCTGCCACCACCCTTGGGCCGGGATGTGGTGCCACCTTGTGCGTATAAGCCCTGCACACAGGCAAGAAGCCCCCCAGGCCCGCGGGCGCGCCCGACCCTGGAGCCCCCTGGCTGGCTGCAGCCACAGGGAACGGGGGTTCTGAGTTGGCAGCCCCCATTCCCGAAGCATCCACGGGCAGTTCCCCGAAGGGCTGACACCGGCTGCGCCTCAGCAGCCAGACAACCTCACTCCCTCTGGTCGGGCACTGCAAGCCACACAGCCACTTGTGTCCCCTTTGTCCCTGGAGGCCGCAGCGCGTTTTGGGTTTTGGCGTGGACGGGCCCCTCTCGGCTTCCGTAGTCCATTTGCCCCGGAGCCTGCCAGACCTCTGGCCCCTGAGGCGGGCCCTGCTGAGTCCCCGAGCGCCTCCTGAGTTCCGGCCACCACCCTTGGGCAGGATGAGGTGCCACCTTGTGCGTAGAAGCCCTGCACACAGGCAAGAAGCCCCCCAGGCCCGCGGGCGCGCCCGACCCTGGAGCCCCCTGGCTGGCTGCAGCCACAGGGAACGGGGGTTCTGAGTTGGCAGCCCCCATTCCCGAAGCATCCACGGGCAGTTCCCCGAAGGGCTGACACCGGCTGCGCCTCAGCAGCCAGACAACCTCCCTCCCTCTGGTCGGGCACTGCAAGCCACACAGCCACTTGGGTTCCCTGTGTCCCTGGAGGCCGCAGCGCGTTTTGGGTTTTGGCGCGGACGGGCCCCTCTCGGCTTCCGTAGTCCATTTGCCCCCGGAGCCTGCCAGACCGCTGGCCCCAGGGGCAGGCCCTGCTGAGTCCCTGAGCGCCACCTGGGTTCCTGCCACCACACTTGGGCCTGGATGTGGTGCCACCTTGTGCGTAGAAGCCCTGCACACAGGCAAGAAGCCCCCCAGGCCCGCGGGCGCGCCCGACCCTGAAGCCCCCTGGCTGGCTGCAGCCACAGGGAACGGGGGTTCTGAGTTGGCAGCCCCCATTCCCGAAGCATCCACGGGCAGTTCCCTGAAGGGCTGACACCGGCTGCGCCTCAGCAGCCAGACAACCTCCCTCCCTCTGGTCGGGCACTGCAAGCCACACAGCCACTTGTGTCCCCTGTGTCCCTGGAGGCCGCAGCGCGTTTTGGGTTTTGGCGCGGACGGGCCCCTCTCGGCTTCCGTAGTCCATTTGCCCCCGGAGCCTGCCAGACCCCTGGCCCCAGGGGCAGGACCTGCTGAGTCCCCGAGCGCCTCCTGGGTTCCTGCCACCACCCTTGGGCCGGGATGAGGTGCCACCTTGTGCGTAGAAGCCCTGCACACAGGCAAGAAGCCCCCCAGGCCCGCGGGCGCGCCCGACCCTGGAGCCCCCTGGCTGGCTGCAGCCACAGGGAATGGGGGTTCTGAGTTGGCAGCCCCCATTCCCGAAGCATCCACGGGCAGTTCCCCGAAGGGCTGACACCGGCTGCGCCTCAGCAGCCAGACAACCTCCCTCCCTCTGGTCGGGCACTGCAAGCCACACAGCCACTTGTGTCCCCTGTGTCCCTGGAGGCCGCAGCGCATTTTGGGTTTTGGCGCGGACGGGCCCCTCTCGGCTTCCGTAGTCCATTTGCCCCGGAGCCTGCCAGACCCCTTGCCCCAGGGGCGGGCCCTGCTGAGTCCGTGAGTGCCTCCTGAGTTCCTGCCACCACCCTTGGGCCGGGATGTGGTGCCACCTTGTGCGTAGAAGCCCTGCACACAGGCAAGAAGCCCCCCAGGCCCGCGGGCGCGCCCGACCCTGGAGCCCCCTGGCTGGCTGCAGCCACAGGGAACGGGGGTTCTGAGTTGGCAGCCCCCATTCCCGAAGCATCCACGGGCAGTTCCCCGAAGGGCTGACACCGGCTGCGCCTCAGCAGCCAGACAACCTCCCTCCCTCTGGTCGGGCACTGCAAGCCACACAGCCACTTGTGTCCCCTGTGTCCCTGGAGGCCGCAGCGCGTTTTGGGTTTTGGCGCGGACGGGCCCCTCTCGGCTTCCGTAGTCCATTTGCCCCGGAGCCTGCCAGACCCCTTGCCCCAGGGGCGGGTCCTGCTGAGTCCCCGAGCGCCTCCTGAGTTCCTGCCACCACCCTTGGGCCGGGATGTGGTGCCACCTTGTGCGTAGAAGCCCTGCACACAGGCAAGAAGCCCCTAGGCCCGCGGGCGCGCCCGACCCTGGAGCCCCCTGGCTGGCTGCAGCCACAGGGAACGGGGGTTCTGAGTTGGCAGCCCCCATTCCCGAAGCATCCACGGGCAGTTCCACGAAGGGCTGACACCGGCTGCGCCTCAGCAGCCAGACAACCTCCCTCCCTCTGGTCGGGCACTGCAAGCCACACAGCCACTTGTGTCCCCTGTGTCCCTGGAGGCCGCAGCGCGTTTTGGGTTTTGGCGTGGACGGGCCCCTCTCGGCTTCCGTAGTCCATTTGCCCTGGAGCCTGCCAGACCCCTGGCCCCAGGGGCGGGCCCTGCTGAGTCCCCGAGCGCCTCCTGAGTTCCTGCCACCACCCTTGGGCCGGGATGAGGTGCCACCTTGTGCGTAGAAGCCCTGCACACAGGCAAGAAGCCCCCCAGGCCCGCGGGCGCGCCCGACCCTGGAGCCCCCTGGCTGGCTGCAGCCACAGGGAATGGGGGTTCTGAGTTGGCAGCCCCCATTCCCGAAGCATCCATGGGCAGTTCCCCGAAGGGCTGACACCGGCTGCGCCTCAGCAGCCAGACAACCTCCCTCCCTCTGGTCGGGCACTGCAAGCCACACAGCCACTTGTGTCCCCTTTGTCCCTGGAGGCCGCAGCGCGTTTTGGCTTTTGGCGCGGACGGGCCCCTCTCGGCTTCCGTAGTCCATTTGCCCCGGAGCCTGCCAGACCCCTGGCCCCAGAGGCGGGCCCTGCTGAGTCCCCGAGCGCCTCCTGAGTTCCTGCCACCACCCTTGGGCCGGGATGAGGTGCCACCTTGTGCGTAGAAGCCCTGCACACAGGCAAGAAGCCCCCCAGGCCCGCGGGCGCGCCCGACCCTGGAGCCCCCTGGCTGGCTGCAGCCACAGGGAACGGGGGTTCTGAGTTGGCAGCCCCCATTCCCGAAGCATCCACGGGCAGTTCCCCGAAGGGCTGACACCGGCTGCGCCTCAGCAGCCAGACAACCTCCCTCCCTCTGGTCGGGCACTGCAAGCCACACAGCCACTTGTGTCCCCTGTGTCCCTGGAGGCCGCAGCGCGTTTTGGGTTTTGGCGCGGACGGGCCCCTCTCGGCTTCCGTAGTCCATTTGCCCCCGGAGCCTGCCAGACCGCTGGCCCCAGGGGCAGGCCCTGCTGAGTCCCCGAGCGCCACCTGGGTTCCTGCCACCACACTTGGGCCGGGATGTGGTGCCACCTTGTGCGTAGAAGCCCTGCACACAGGCAAGAAGCCCCCCAGGCCCGCGGCGCACCCGACCCTGGAGCCCCCTGGCTGGCTGCAGCCACAGGGAACGGGGGTTCTGAGTTGGCAGCCCCCATTCCCGAAGCATCCACGGGCAGTTCCCCGAAGGGCTGACACCGGCTGCGCCTCAGCAGCCAGACAACCTCCCTCCCTCTGGTCGGGCACTGCAAGCCACACAGCCACTTGTGTCCCCTGTGTCCCTGGAGGCCGCAGCGCGTTTTGGGTTTTGGCGCGGACGGGCCCCTCTCGGCTTCCGTAGTCCATTTGCCCCCGGAGCTTTGCCAGACCCCTGGCCCCAGGGGCGGGCCCTGCTGAGTCCCCGAGCGCCTCCTGGGTTCCTGCCACCACCCTTGGGCCGGGATGAGGTGCCACCTTGTGCGTAGAAGCCCTGCACACAGGCAAGAAGCCCCACAGGCCCGCGGGCGCGCCCGACCCTGGAGCCCCTGGCTGGCTGCAGCCACAGGGAACGGGGGTACTGAGTTGGCAGCCCCCATTCCCGAAGCATCCACGGGCAGTTCCCCGAAGGGCTGACACCGGCTGCGCCTCAGCAGCCAGACAACCTCCCTCCCTCTGGTCGGGCACTGCAAGCCACACAGCCACTTGTGTCCCCTGTGTCCCTGGAGGCCGCAGCGCGTTTTGGGTTTTGGCGCGGACGGGCCCCTCTCGGCTTCCGTAGTCCATTTGCCCCGGAGCCTGCCAGACCCCTTGCCCCAGGGGCGGGCCCTGCTGAGTCCCTGAGTGCCTCCTGAGTTCCTGCCACCACCCTTGGGCCGGGATGTGGTGCCACCTTGTGCGTAGAAGCCCTGCACACAGGCAAGAAGCCCCCCAGGCCCGCGGGCGCGCCCGACCCTGGAGCCCCCTGGCTGGCTGCAGCCACAGGGAACGGGGGTTCTGAGTTGGCAGCCCCCATTCCCGAAGCATCCACGGGCAGTTCCCTGAAGGGCTGACACCGGCTGCGCCTCAGCAGCCAGACAACCTCCCTCCCTCTGGTCGGGCACTGCAAGCCACACAGCCACTTGTGTCCCCTGTGTCCCTGGAGGCCGCAGCGCGTTTTGGGTTTTGGCGCGGACGGGCCCCTCTCGGCTTCCGTAGTCCATTTGCCCCGGAGCCTGCCAGACCCCTTGCCCCAGGGGCGGGCCCTGCTGAGTCCCTGAGTGCCTCCTGAGTTCCTGCCACCACCCTTGGACCGGGATGTGGTGCCACCTTGTGCGTAGAAGCCCTGCACACAGGCAAGAAGCCCCCCAGGCCCGCGGGCGCGCCCGACCCTGGAGCCCCCTGGCTGGCTGCAGCCACAGGGAACGGGGGTTCTGAGTTGGCAGCCCCCATTCCCGAAGCATCCACGGGCAGTTCCCCGAAGGGCTGACACCGGCTGCGCCTCAGCAGCCAGACAACCTCCCTCCCTCTGGTCGGGCACTGCAAGCCACACAGCCACTTGTGTCCCCTTTGTCCCTGGAGGCCGCAGCGCGTTTTGGGTTTTGGCGCGGACGGGCCCCTCTCGGCTTCCGTAGTCCATTTGCCCCGGAGCCTGCCAGACCCCTGGCCCCAGAGGCGGGCCATGCTGAGTCCCCGAGCGCCTCCTGAGTTCCTGCCACCACCCTTGGGCCGGGATGAGGTGCCACCTTGTGCGTAGAAGCCCTGCACACAGGCAAGAAGCCCCCCAGGCCCGCGGGCGCGCCCGACCCTGGAGCCCCCTGGCTGGCTGCAGCCACAGGGAACGGGGGTTCTGAGTTGGCAGCCCCCATTCCCGAAGCATCCACGGGCAGTTCCCCGAAGGGCTGACACCGGCTGCGCCTCAGCAGCCAGACAACCTCTCTCCATCTGGTCGGGCATTGCAAGCCACACAGCCACTTGTGTCCCCTGTGTCCTTGGAGGCCGCAGCGCGTTTTGGGTTTTGGCGCGGACGGGCCCCTCTCGGCTTCCGTAGTCCATTTGCCCCGGAGCCTGCCAGACCCCTTGCCCCAGGGGCGGGCCCTGCTGAGTCCCTGAGTGCCTCCTGAGTTCCTGCCACCACCCTTGGGCCGGGATGTGGTGCCACCTTGTGCGTAGAAGCCCTGCACACAGGCAAGAAGCCCCCCAGGCCCGCGGGCGCGCCCGACCCTGGAGCCCCCTGGCTGGCTGCAGCCACAGGGAACGGGGGTTCTGAGTTGGCAGCCCCCATTCCCGAAGCATCCACGGGCAGTTCCCCGAAGGGCTGACACCGGCTGCGCCTCAGCAGCCAGACAACCTCACTCCCTCTGGTCGGGCACAGCAAGCCACACAGCCACTTGTGTCCCCTTTGTCCCTGGAGGCCGCAGCGCGTTTTGGGTTTTGGCGCGGACGGGCCCCTCTCGGCTTCCGTAGTCCATTTGCCCCGGAGCCTGCCAGACCTCTGGCCCCTGAGGCGGGCCCTGCTGAGTCCCCGAGCGCCTCCTGAGTTCCTGCCACCACCCTTGGGCCGGGATGAGGTGCCACCTTGTGCGTAGAAGCCCTGCACACAGGCAAGAAGCCCCCCAGGCCCGCGGGCGCGCCCGACCCTGGAGCCCCCTGGCTGGCTGCAGCCACAGGGAACGGGGGTTCTGAGTTGGCAGCCCCCATTCCCGAAGCATCCACGGGCAGTTCCCCGAAGGGCTGACACCGGCTGCGCCTCAGCAGCCAGACAACCTCCCTCCCTCTGGTCGGGCACTGCAAGCCACACAGCCACTTGTGTCCCCTGTGTCCCTGGAGGCCGCAGCGCGTTTTGGGTTTTGGCGCGGACGGGCCCCTCTCGGCTTCCGTAGTCCATTTGCCCCGGAGCCTGCCAGACCCCTTGCCCCAGGGGCGGGCCCTGCTGAGTCCCTGAGTGCCTCCTGAGTTCCTGCCACCACCCTTGGGCCGGGATGTGGTGCCACCTTGTGCGTAGAAGCCCTGCACACAGGCAAGAAGCCCCTAGGCCCGCGGGCGCGCCCGACCCTGGAGCCCCCTGGCTGGCTGCAGCCACAGGGAACGGGGGTTCTGAGTTGGCAGCCCCCATTCCCGAAGCATCCACGGGCAGTTCCCCGAAGGGCTGACACCGGCTGCGCCTCAGCAGCCAGACAACCTCCCTCCCTCTGGTCGGGCACTGCAAGCCACACAGCCACTTGTGTCCCCTGTGTCCCTGGAGGCCGCAGCGCGTTTTGGGTTTTGGCGCGGACGGGCCCCTCTCGGCTTCCGTAGTCCATTTGCCCCCGGAGCTTTGCCAGACCCCTGGCCCCAGGGGCGGGCCCTGCTGATTCCCCGAGCGCCTCCTGGGTTCCTGCCACCACCCTTGGGCCGGGATGAGGTGCCACCTTGTGCGTAGAAGCCCTGCACACAGGCAAGAAGCCCCCCAGGCCCGCGGGCGCGCCCGACCCTGGAGCCCCCTGGCTGGCTGCAGCCACAGGGAACGGGGGTACTGAGTTGGCAGCCCCCATTCCCGAAGCATCCACGGGCAGTTCCCCGAAGGGCTGACACCGGCTGCGCCTCAGCAGCCAGACAACCTCCCTCCCTCTGGTCGGGCACTGCAAGCCACACAGCCACTTGTGTCCCCTGTGTCCCTGGAGGCCGCAGCGCGTTTTGGGTTTTGGCGCGGACGGGCCCCTCTCGGCTTCCGTAGTCCATTTGCCCCGGAGCCTGCCAGACCCCTTGCCCCAGGGGCGGGCCCTGCTGAGTCCCTGAGTGCCTCCTGAGTTCCTGCCACCACCCTTGGGCCGGGATGTGGTGCCACCTTGTGCGTAGAAGCCCTGCACACAGGCAAGAAGCCCCCCAGGCCTGCGGGCGCGCCCGACCCTGGAGCCCCCTGGCTGGCTGCAGCCACAGGGAACGGGGGTTCTGAGTTGGCAGCCCCCATTCCCGAAGCATCCACGGGCAGTTCCCCGAAGGGCTGACACCGGCTGCGCCTCAGCAGCCAGACAACCTCCCTCCCTCTGGTCGGGCACTGCAAGCCACACAGCCACTTGTGTCCCCTGTGTCCCTGGAGGCCGCAGCGCGTTTTGGGTTTTGGCGCGGACGGGCCCCTCTCGGCTTCCGTAGTCCATTTGCCCCGGAGCCTGCCAGACCCCTTGCCCCAGGGGCGGGCCCTGCTGAGTCCCTGAGTGCCTCCTGAGTTCCTGCCACCATCCTTGGGCCGGGATGTGGTGCCACCTTGTGCGTAGAAGCCCTGCACACAGGCAAGAAGCCCCTAGGCCCGCGGGCGCGCCCGACCCTGGAGCCCCCTGGCTGGCTGCAGCCACAGGGAACGGGGGTTCTGAGTTGGCAGCCCCCATTCCCGAAGCATCCACGGGCAGTTCCCTGAAGGGCTGACACCGGCTGCGCCTCAGCAGCCAGACAACCTCCCTCCCTCTGGTCGGGCACTGCAAGCCACACAGCCACTTGTGTCCCCTGTGTCCCTGGAGGCCGCAGCGCATTTTGGGTTTTGGCGCGGACGGGCCCCTCTCGGCTTCCGTAGTCCATTTGCCCCCGGAGCTTGCTAGACCCCTGGCCCCAGGGGCGGGCCCTGCTGAGTCCCCGAGCGCCTCCTGGGTTCCTGCCACCACCCTTGGGCCGGGATGAGGTGCCACCTTGTGCGTAGAAGCCCTGCACACAGGCAAGAAGACCCCCAGGCCCTCGGGCTCGCCCGACCCTGGAGCCCCCTGGCTGGCTGCAGCCACAGGGAATGGGGGTTCTGAGTTGGCAGCCCCCATTCCCGAAGCATCCACGGGCAGTTCCCCGAAGGGCTGACACCGGCTGCGCCTCAGCAGCCAGACAACCTCCTTCCCTCTGGTCGGGCACTGCAAGCCACACAGCCACTTGGGTTCCCTGTGTCCCTGGAGGCCGCAGCGCGTTTTGGGTTTTGGCGCGGACGGGCCCCTCTCGGCTTCCGTAGTCCATTTGCCCCCGGAGCCTGCCAGACCGCTGGCCCCAGGGGCAGGCCCTGCTGAGTCCCTGAGCGCCACCTGGGTTCCTGCCACCACACTTGGGCCTGGATGAGGTGCCACCTTGTGCGTAGAAGCCCTGCACACAGGCAAGAAGCCCCCCAGGCCCGCGGCGCACCCGACCCTGGAGCCCCCTGGCTGGCTGCAGCCACAGGGAACGGGGGTTCTGAGTTGGCAGCCCCCATTCCCGAAGCATCCACGGGCAGTTCCCCGAAGGGCTGACACCGGCTGCGCCTCAGCAGCCAGACAACCTCCCTCCCTCTGGTCGGGCACTGCAAGCCACACAGCCACTTGTGTCCCCTGTGTCCCTGGAGGCCGCAGCGCGTTTTGGGTTTTGGCGCGGACGGGCCCCTCTCGGCTTCCGTAGTCCATTTGCCCCGGAGCCTGCCAGACCCCTTGCCCCAGGGGCGGGCCCTGCTGAGTCCCTGAGTGCCTCCTGAGTTCCTGCCACCACCCTTGGGCCGGGATGTGGTGCCACCTTGTGCGTAGAAGCCCTGCACACAGGCAAGAAGCCCCTAGGCCCGCGGGCGCGCCCGACCCTGGAGCCCCCTGGCTGGCTGCAGCCACAGGGAACAGGGGTTCTGAGTTGGCAGCCCCCATTCCCGAAGCATCCACGGGCAGTTCCCTGAAGGGCTGACACCGGCTGCGCCTCAGCAGCCAGACAACCTCACTCCCTCTGGTCGGGCACTGCAAGCCACACAGCCACTTGTGTCCCCTTTGTCCCTGGAGGCCGCAGCGCGTTTTGGGTTTTGGCGAGGACGGGCCCCTCTCGGCTTCCGTAGTCCATTTGCCCCCGGAGCTTTGCCAGACCCCTTGCCCCAGGGGCGGGCCCTGCTGAGTCCCTGAGTGCCTCCTGAGTTCCTGCCACCACCCTTGGGCCGGGATGAGGTGCCACCTTGTGCGTAGAAGCCCTGCACACAGGCAAGAAGCCCCCCAGGCCCGCGGGCGCGCCCGACCCTGGAGCCCCCTGGCTGGCTGCAGCCACAGGGAACGGGGGTACTGAGTTGGAAGCCCCCATTCCCGAAGCATCCACGGGCAGTTCCCCGAAGGGCTGACACCGGCTGCGCCTCAGCAGCCAGACAACCTCCCTCCCTCTGGTCGGGCACTGCAAGCCACACAGCCACTTGTGTCCCCTGTGTCCCTGGAGGCCGCAGCGCGTTTTGGGTTTTGGCGCGGACGGGCCCCTCTCGGCTTCCGTAGTCCATTTGCCCCGGAGCCTGCCAGACCCCTTGCCCCAGGGGCGGGCCCTGCTGAGTCCCTGAGTGCCTCCTGAGTTCCTGCCACCACCCTTGGGCCGGGATGTGGTGCCACCTTGTGCGTAGAAGCCCTGCACACAGGCAAGAAGCCCCCCAGGCCCGCGGGCGCGCCCGACCCTGGAGCCCCCTGGCTGGCTGCAGCCACAGGGAACGGGGGTTCTGAGTTGGCAGCCCCCATTCCCGAAGCATCCACGGGCAGTTCCCCGAAGGGCTGACACCGGCTGCGCCTCAGCAGCCAGACAACCTCCCTCCCTCTGGTCGGGCACTGCAAGCCACACAGCCACTTGTGTACCCTGTGTCCCTGGAGGCCGCAGCGCGTTTTGGGTTTTGGCGCGGACGGGCCCCTCTCGGCTTCCGTAGTCCATTTGCCCCGGAGCCTGCCAGACCCCTGGCCCCAGAGGCGGGCCCTGCTGAGTCCCCGAGCGCCTCCTGAGTTCCTGCCACCACCCTTGGGCCGGGATGAGGTGCCACCTTGTGCGTAGAAGCCCTGCACACAGGCAAGAAGCCCCCCAGGCCCGCGGGCGCGCCCGACCCTGGAGCCCCCTGGCTGGCTGCAGCCACAGGGAACGGGGGTTCTGAGTTGGCAGCCCCCATTCCCGAAGCATCCACGGGCAGTTCCCCGAAGGGCTGACACCGGCTGCGCCTCAGCAGCCAGACAACCTCCCTCCCTCTGGTCGGGCACTGCAAGCCACACAGCCACTTGTGTCCCCTGTGTCCCTGGAGGCCGCAGCACGTTTTGGGTTTTGGCGCGGACGGGCCCCTCTCGGCTTCCGTAGTCCATTTGCCCCGGAGCCTGCCAGACCCCTTGCCCCAGGGGCGGGCCCTGCTGAGTCCCTGAGTGCCTCCTGAGTTCCTGCCACCACCCTTGGGCCGGGATGTGGTGCCACCTTGTGCGTAGAAGCCCTGCACACAGGCAAGAAGCCCCTAGGCCCGCGGGCGCGCCCGACCCTGGAGCCCCCTGGCTGGCTGCAGCCACAGGGAATGGGGGTTCTGTGTTGGCAGCCCCCATTCCCGAAGCATCCACGGGCAGTTCCCTGAAGGGCTGACACCGGCTGCGCCTCAGCAGCCAGACAACCTCCCTCCCTCTGGTCGGGCACTGCAAGCCACACAGCCACTTGTGTCCCCTGTGTCCCTGGAGGCCGCAGCGCATTTTGGGTTTTGGCGCGGACGGGCCCCTCTCGGCTTCCGTAGTCCATTTGCCCCCGGAGCTTGCTAGACCCCTGGCCCCAGGGGCGGGCCCTGCTGAGTCCCCGAGCGCCTCCTGGGTTCCTGCCACCACCCTTGGGCCGGGATGAGGTGCCACCTTGTGCGTAGAAGCCCTGCACACAGGCAAGAAGACCCCCAGGCCCTCGGGCGCGCCCGACCCTGGAGCCCCCTGGCTGGCTGCAGCCACAGGGAATGGGGGTTCTGTGTTGGCAGCCCCCATTCCCGAAGCATCCACGGGCAGTTCCCCGAAGGGCTGACACCGGCTGCGCCTCAGCAGCCAGACAACCTCCCTCCCTCTGGTCGGGCACTGCAAGCCACACAGCCACTTGTGTCCCCTGTGTCCCTGGAGGCCGCAGCGCGTTTTGAATTTTGGCGCGGACGGGCCCCTCTCGGCTTCCGTAGTCCATTTGCCCCCGGAGCCTGCCAGACCGCTGGCCCCAGGGGCAGGCCCTGCTGAGTCCCTGAGCGCCACCTGGGTTCCTGCCACCACCCTTGGGCCGGGATGAGGTGCCACCTTGTGCGTAGAAGCCCTGCACACAGGCAAGAAGCCCCCCAGGCCCGCGGCGCACCCGACCCTGGAGCCCCCTGGCTGGCTGCAGCCACAGGGAACGGGGGTTCTGAGTTGGCAGCCCCCATTCCCGAAGCATCCACGGGCAGTTCCCCGAAGGGCTGACACCGGCTGCGCCTCAGCAGCCAGACAACCTCCGTCCCTCTGGTCGGGCACTGCAAGCCACACAGCCACTTGTGTACCCTGTGTCCCTGGAGGCCGCAGCGCGTTTTGGGTTTTGGCGCGGACGGGCCCCTCTCGGCTTCCGTAGTCCATTTGCCCCCGGAGCCTACCAGACCCCTTGCCCCAGGGGCGGGCCCTGCTGAGTCCCTGAGTGCCTCCTGAGTTCCTGCCACCACCCTTGGGCCGGGATGTGGTGCCACCTTGTGCGTAGAAGCCCTGCACACAGGCAAGAAGCCCCCCAGGCCCGCGGGCGCGCCCGACCCTGGAGCCCCCTGGCTGGCTGCAGCCACAGGGAACGGGGGTTCTGAGTTGGCAGCCCCCATTCCCGAAGCATCCACGGGCAGTTCCCCGAAGGGCTGACACCGGCTGCGCCTCAGCAGCCAGACAACCTCCCTCCCTCTGGTCGGGCACTGCAAGCCACACAGCCACTTGTGTCCCCTGTGTCCCTGGAGGCCGCAGCGCGTTTTGGGTTTTGGCACGGACGGGCCCCTCTCGGCTTCCGTAGTCCATTTGCCCCGGAGCCTGCCAGACCCCTTGCCCCAGGGGCAGGCCCTGCTGAGTCCCTGAGTGCCTCCTGAGTTCCTGCCACCACCCTTGGGCCGGGATGTGGTGCCACCTTGTGCGTAGAAGCCCTGCACACAGGCAAGAAGCCCCCCAGGCCCGCGGGCGCGCCCGACCCTGGAGCCCCCTGGCTGGCTGCAGCCACAGGGAACGGGGGTTCTGAGTTGGCAGCCCCCATTCCCGAAGCATCCACGGGCAGTTCCCCGAAGGGCTGACACCGGCTGCGCCTCAGCAGCCAGACAACCTCCCTCCCTCTGGTCGGGCACTGCAAGCCACACAGCCACTTGTGTCCCCTGTGTCCCTGGAGGCCGCAGCGCGTTTTGGGTTTTGGCGCGGACGGGCCCCTCTCGGCTTCCGTAGTCCATTTGCCCCGGAGCCTGCCAGACCCCTTGCCCCAGGGGCGGGCCCTGCTGAGTCCCTGAGTGCCTCCTGAGTTCCTGCCACCACCCTTGGGCCGGGATGTGGTGCCACCTTGTGCGTAGAAGCCCTGCACACAGGCAAGAAGCCCCCCAGGCCCGCGGGCGCGCCCGACCCTGGGGCCCCCTGGCTGGCTGCAGCCACAGGGAACGGGGGTACTGAGTTGGCAGCCCCCATTCCCGAAGCATCCACGGGCAGTTCCCCGAAGGGCTGACACCGGCTGCGCCTCAGCAGCCAGACAACCTCCCTCCCTCTGGTCGGGCACTGCAAGCCACACAGCCACTTGTGTCCCCTGTGTCCCTGGAGGCCGCAGCGCCTTTTGGGTTTTGGCGCGGACGGGCCCCTCTCGGCTTCCGTAGTCCATTTGCCCCGGAGCCTGCCAGACCCCTTGCCCCAGGGGCGGGCCCTGCTGAGTCCCCGAGCGCCTCCTGAGTTCCTGCCACCACCCTTGGGCCGGGATGTGGTGCCACCTTGTGCGTAGAAGCCCTGCACACAGGCAAGAAGCCCCCCAGGCCCGCGGGCGCGCCCGACCCTGGAGCCCCCTGGCTGGCTGCAGCCACAGGGAACGGGGGTTCTGAGTTGGCAGCCCCCATTCCCGAAGCATCCACGGGCAGTTCCCCGAAGGGCTGACACCGGCTGCGCCTCAGCAGCCAGACAACCTCCCTCCCTCTGGTCGGGCACTGCAAGCCACACAGCCACTTGTGTCCCCTGTGTCCCTGGAGGCCGCAGCGCGTTTTGGGTTTTGGCGCGGACGGGCCCCTCTCGGCTTCCGTAGTCCATTTGCCCCGGAGCCTGCCAGACCCCTTGCCCCAGGGGCGGGCCCTGCTGAGTCCCCGAGCGCCTCCTGAGTTCCTGCCACCACCCTTGGGCCGGGATGTGGTGCCACCTTGTGCGTAGAAGCCCTGCACACAGGCAAGAAGCCCCCCAGGCCCGCGGGCGCGCCCGACCCTGGAGCCCCCTGGCTGGCTGCAGCCACAGGGAACAGGGGTACTGAGTTGGCAGCCCCCATTCCCGAAGCATCCACGGGCAGTTCCCCGAAGGGCTGACACCGGCTGCGCCTCAGCAGCCAGACAACCTCCCTCCCTCTGGTCGGGCACTGCAAGCCACACAGCCACTTGTGTCCCCTGTGTCCCTGGAGGCCGCAGCGCGTTTTGGGTTTTGGCGCGGACGGGCCCCTCTCGGCTTCCGTAGTCCATTTGCCCCGGAGCCTGCCAGACCCCTTGCCCCAGGGGCGGGCCCTGCTGAGTCCCCGAGCGCCTCCTGAGTTCCTGCCACCACCCTTGGGCCGGGATGTGGTGCCACCTTGTGCGTAGAAGCCCTGCACACAGGCAAGAAGCCCCTAGGCCCGCGGGCGCGCCCGACCCTGGAGCCCCCTGGCTGGCTGCAGCCACAGGGAACGGGGGTTCTGAGTTGGCAGCCCCCATTCCCGAAGCATCCACGGGCAGTTCCCCGAAGGGCTGACACCGGCTGCGCCTCAGCAGCCAGACAACCTCCCTCCCTCTGGTCGGGCACTGCAAGCCACACAGCCACTTGTGTCCCCTGTGTCCCTGGAGGCTGCAGCGCGTTTTGGGTTTGGCGTGGACGGGCCCCTCTCGGCTTCCGTAGTCCATTTGCCCTGGAGCCTGCCAGACCCCTTGCCCCAGGGGCGGGCCCTGCTGAGTCCCCAAGCGCCTCCTGAGTTCCTGCCACCACCCTTGGGCCGGGATGAGGTGCCACCTTGTGCGTAGAAGCCCTGCACACAGGCAAGAAGCCCCCCAGGCCCGCGGGCGCGCCCGACCCTGGAGCCCCCTGGCTGGCTGCAGCCACAGGGAATGGGGGTTCTGAGTTGGCAGCCCCCATTCCCGAAGCATCCACGGGCAGTTCCCCGAAGGGCTGACACCGGCTGCGCCTCAGCAGCCAGACAACCTCCCTCCCTCTGGTCGGGCACTGCAAGCCACACAGCCACTTGTGTCCCCTGTGTCCCTGGAGGCCGCAGCGCGTTTTGGGTTTTGGCGCGGACGGGCCCCTCTCGGCTTCCGTAGTCCATTTGCCCCGGAGCCTGCCAGACCCCTTGCCCCAGGGGCGGGCCCTGCTGAGTCCCTGAGTGCCTCCTGAGTTCCTGCCACCACCCTTGGGCCGGGATGTGGTGCCACCTTGTGCGTAGAAGCCCTGCACACAGGCAAGAAGCCCCCCAGGCCCGCGGGCGCGCCCGACCCTGGAGCCCCCTGGCTGGCTGCAGCCACAGGGAACGGGGGTTCTGAGTTGGCAGCCCCCATTCCCGAAGCATCCACGGGCAGTTCCCCGAAGGGCTGACACCGGCTGCGCCTCAGCAGCCAGACAACCTCCCTCCCTCTGGTCGGGCACTGCAAGCCACACAGCCACTTGTGTCCCCTGTGTCCCTGGAGGCCGCAGCGCGTTTTGGGTTTTGGCGCGGACGGGCCCCTCTCGGCTTCCGTAGTCCATTTGCCCTGGAGCCTGCCAGACCCCTTGCCCCAGGGGCGGGCCCTGCTGAGTCCCTGAGTGCCTCCTGAGTTCCTGCCACCACCCTTGGGCCGGGATGTGGTGCCACCTTGTGCGTAGAAGCCCTGCACACAGGCAAGAAGCCCCCCAGGCCCGCGGGCGCGCCCGACCCTGGAGCCCCCTGGCTGGCTGCAGCCACAGGGAACGGGGGTTCTGAGTTGGCAGCCCCCATTCCCGAAGCATCCACGGGCAGTTCCCCGAAGGGCTGACACCGGCTGCGCCTCAGCAGCCAGACAACCTCCCTCCCTCTGGTCGGGCACTGCAAGCCACACAGCCACTTGTGTCCCCTGTGTCCCTGGAGGCCGCAGCGCGTTTTGGGTTTTGGCGCGGACGGGCCCCTCTCGGCTTCCGTAGTCCATTTGCCCCGGAGCCTGCCAGACCCCTTGCCCCAGGGGCGGGCCCTGCTGAGTCCCCGAGCGCCTCCTGAGTTCCTGCCACCACCCTTGGGCCGGGATGTGGTGCCACCTTGTGCGTAGAAGCCCTGCACACAGGCAAGAAGCCCCCCAGGCCCGCGGGCGCGCCCGACCCTGGAGCCCCCTGGCTGGCTGCAGCCACAGGGAACGGGGGTTCTGAGTTGGCAGCCCCCATTCCCGAAGCATCCACGGGCAGTTCCCCGAAGGGCTGACACCGGCTGCGCCTCAGCAGCCAGACAACCTCCCTCCCTCTGGTCGGGCACTGCAAGCCACACAGCCACTTGTGTCCCCTGTGTCCCTGGAGGCCGCAGCGCGTTTTGGGTTTTGGCGCGGACGGGCCCCTCTCGGTTTCCGTAGTCCTTTTGCCCCGGAGCCTGCCAGACCCCTTGCCCCAGGGGCGGGCCCTGCTGAGTCCCCGAGCGCCTCCTGAGTTCCTGCCACCACCCTTGGGCCGGGATGTGGTGCCACCTTGTGCGTAGAAGCCCTGCACACAGGCAAGAAGCCCCCCAGGCCCGCGGGCGCGCCCGACCCTGGAGCCCCCTGGCTGGCTGCAGCCACAGGGAATGGGGGTTCTGAGTTGGCAGCCCCCATTCCCGAAGCATCCACGGGCAGTTCCCCAAAGGGCTGACACCGGCTGCGCCTCAGCAGCCAGACAACCTCCCTCCCTCTGGTCGGGCACTGCAAGCCACACAGCCACTTGTGTCCCCTGTGTCCCTGGAGGCCGCAGCGCGTTTTGGGTTTTGGCGCGGACGGGCCCCTCTCGGCTTCCGTAGTCCATTTGCCCCGGAGCCTGCCAGACCCCTTGCCCCAGGGGCGGGCCCTGCTGAGTCCCCGAGCGCCTCCTGGGTTCCTGCCACCACCCTTGGGCCGGGATGAGGTGCCACCTTGTGCGTTGAAGCCCTGCACACAGGCAAGAAGCCCCCCAGGCCCGCGGGCGCGCCCGACCCTGGAGCCCCCTGGCTGGCTGCAGCCACAGGGAACGGGGGTTCTGAGTTGGCAGCCCCCATTCCCGAAGCATCCACGGGCAGTTCCCCGAAGGGCTGACACCGGCTGCGCCTCAGCAGCCAGACAACCTCCCTCCCTCTGGTCGGGCACTGCAAGCCACACAGCCACTTGTGTCCCCTGTGTCCCTGGAGGCCGCAGCGCGTTTTGGGTTTTGGCGTGGACGGGCCCCTCTCGGCTTATGTAGTCCATTTGCCCTGGAGCCTGCCAGACCCCTGGCCCCAGAGGCGGGCCCTGCTGAGTCCCCGAGCGCCTCCTGAGTTCCTGCCACCACCCTTGGGCCGGGATGAGGTGCCACCTTGTGCGTAGAAGCCCTGCACACAGGCAAGAAGCCCCCCAGGCCCGCGGGCGCGCCCGACCCTGGAGCCCCCTGGCTGGCTGCAGCCACAGGGAATGGGGGTTCTGAGTTGGCAGCCCCCATTCCCGAAGCATCCACGGGCAGTTCCCCAAAGGGCTGACACCGGCTGCGCCTCAGCAGCCAGACAACCTCCATCCCTCTGGTCGGGCACTGCAAGCCACACAGCCACTTGTGTCCCCTGTGTCCCTGGAGGCCGCAGCGCGTTTTGGGTTTTGGCGCGGACGGGCCCCTCTCGGCTTCCGTAGTCCATTTGCCCCGGAGCCTGCCAGACCCCTTGCCCCAGGGGCGGGCCCTGCTGAGTCCCTGAGTGCCTCCTGAGTTCCTGCCACCACCCTTGGGCCGGGATGTGGTGCCACCTTGTGCGTAGAAGCCCTGCACACAGGCAAGAAGCCCCCCAGGCCCGCGGGCGCGCCCGACCCTGGAGCCCCCTGGCTGGCTGCAGCCACAGGGAACGGGGGTTCTGAGTTGGCAGCCCCCATTCCCGAAGCATCCACGGGCAGTTCCCCGAAGGGCTGACACCGGCTGCGCCTCAGCAGCCAGACAACCTCCCTCCCTCTGGTCGGGCACTGCAAGCCACACAGCCACTTGTGTCCCCTGTGTCCCTGGAGGCCGCAGCGCGTTTTGGGTTTTGGCGCGGACGGGCCCCTCTCGGCTTCCGTAGTCCATTTGCCCCGGAGCCTGCCAGACCCCTTGCCCCAGGGGCGGGCCCTGCTGAGTCCCTGAGTGCCTCCTGAGTTCCTGCCACCACCCTTGGGCCGGGATGTGGTGCCACCTTGTGCGTAGAAGCCCTGCACACAGGCAAGAAGCCCCCCAGGCCCGCGGGCGCGCCCGACCCTGGAGCCCCCTGGCTGGCTGCAGCCACAGGGAACGGGGGTTCTGAGTTGGCAGCCCCCATTCCCGAAGCATCCACGGGCAGTTCCCCGAAGGGCTGACACCGGCTGCGCCTCAGCAGCCAGACAACCTCCCTCCCTCTGGTCGGGCACTGCAAGCCACACAGCCACTTGTGTCCCCTGTGTCCCTGGAGGCCGCAGCGCGTTTTGGGTTTTGGCGTGGACGGGCCCCTCTCGGCTTATGTAGTCCATTTGCCCTGGAGCCTGCCAGACCCCTGGCCCCAGAGGCGGGCCCTGCTGAGTCCCCGAGCGCCTCCTGAGTTCCTGCCACCACCCTTGGGCCGGGATGAGGTGCCACCTTGTGCGTAGAAGCCCTGCACACAGGCAAGAAGCCCCCCAGGCCCGCGGGCGCGCCCGACCCTGGAGCCCCCTGGCTGGCTGCAGCCACAGGGAACGGGGGTTCTGAGTTGGCAGCCCCCATTCCCGAAGCATCCACGGGCAGTTCCCCGAAGGGCTGACACTGGCTGCGCCTCAGCAGCCAGACAACCTCCCTCCCTCTGGTCGGGCACTGCAAGCCACACAGCCACTTGTGTCCCCTGTGTCCCTGGAGGCCGCAGCGCGTTTTGGGTTTTGGCGCGGACGGGCCCCTCTCGGCTTCCGTAGTCCATTTGCCCCGGAGCCTGCCAGACCCCTTGCCCCAGGGGCGGGCCCTGCTGAGTCCCTGAGTGCCTCCTGAGTTCCTGCCACCACCCTTGGGCCGGGATGTGGTGCCACCTTGTGCGTAGAAGCCCTGCATACAGGCAAGAAGCCCCCCAGGCCCGCGGGCGCGCCCGACCCTGGAGCCCCCTGGCTGGCTGCAGCCACAGGGAACGGGGGTTCTGAGTTGGCAGCCCCCATTCCCGAAGCATCCACGGGCAGTTCCCCGAAGGGCTGACACCGGCTGCGCCTCAGCAGCCAGACAACCTCCCTCCCTCTGGTCGGGCACTGCAAGCCACACAGCCACTTGTGTCCCCTGTGTCCCTGGAGGCCGCAGCGCGTTTTGGGTTTTGGCGCGGACGGGCCCCTCTCGGCTTCCATAGTCCATTTGCCCCGGAGCCTGCCAGACCCCTTGCCCCAGGGGCGGGCCCTGCTGAGTCCCCGAGCGCCTCCTGAGTTCCTGCCACCACCCTTGGGCCGGGATGTGGTGCCACCTTGTGCGTAGAAGCCCTGCACACAGGCAAGAAGCCCCCCAGGCCCGCGGGCGCGCCCGACCCTGGAGCCCCCTGGCTGGCTGCAGCCACAGGGAACGGGGGTTCTGAGTTGGCAGCCCCCATTCCCGAAGCATCCACGGGCAGTTCCCCGAAGGGCTGACACCGGCTGCGCCTCAGCAGCCAGACAACCTCCCTCCCTCTGGTCGGGCACTGCAAGCCACACAGCCACTTGTGTCCCCTGTGTCCCTGGAGGCCGCAGCGCGTTTTGGGTTTTGGCGCGGACGGGCCCCTCTCGGTTTCAGTAGTCCTTTTGCCCCGGAGCCTGCCAGACCCCTTGACCCAGGGGCGGGCCCTGCTGAGTCCCCGAGCGCCTCCTGAGTTCCTGCCACCACCCTTGGGCCGGGATGTGGTGCCACCTTGTGCGTAGAAGCCCTGCACACAGGCAAGAAGCCCCTAGGCCCGCGGGCGCGCCCGACCCTGGAGCCCCCTGGCTGGCTGCAGCCACAGGGAACGGGGGTTCTGAGTTGGCAGCCCCCATTCCCGAAGCATCCACGGGCAGTTCCCCGAAGGGCTGACACCGGCTGCGCCTCAGCAGCCAGACAACCTCCCTCCCTCTGGTCGGGCACTGCAAGCCACACAGCCACTTGTGTCCCCTGTGTCCCTGGAGGCCGCAGCGCGTTTTGGGTTTTGGCGCGGACGGGCCCCTCTCGGCTTCCGTAGTCCATTTGCCCTGGAGCCTGCCAGACCCCTGGCCCCTGAGGCGGGCCCTGCTGAGTCCCTGAGCGCCTCCTGAGTTCCTGCCACCACCCTTGGGCCGGGATGAGGTGCCACCTTGTGCGTAGAAGCCCTGCACACAGGCAAGAAGCCCCCCAGGCCCGCGGGCGCGCCCGACCCTGGAGCCCCCTGGCTGGCTGCAGCCACAGGGAACGGGGGTTCTGAGTTGGCAGCCCCCATTCCCGAAGCATCCACGGGCAGTTCCCCGAAGGGCTGACACCGGCTGCGCCTCAGCAGCCAGACAACCTCCCTCCCTCTGGTCGGGCACTGCAAGCCACACAGCCACTTGTGTCCCCTGTGTCCCTGGAGGCCGCAGCGCGTTTTGGGTTTTGGCGCGGACGGGCCCCTCTCGGCTTCCGTAGTCCATTTGCCCCGGAGCCTGCCAGACCCCTTGCCCCAGGGGCAGGCCCTGCTGAGTCCCTGAGTGCCTCCTGAGTTCCTGCCACCACCCTTGGGCCGGGATGTGGTGCCACCTTGTGCGTAGAAGCCCTGCACACAGGCAAGAAGCCCCCCAGGCCCGCGGGCGCGCCCGACCCTGGAGCCCCCTGGCTGGCTGCAGCCACAGGGAACGGGGGTTCTGAGTTGGCAGCCCCCATTCCCGAAGCATCCACGGGCAGTTCCCCGAAGGGCTGACACCGGCTGCGCCTCAGCAGCCAGACAACCTCCCTCCCTCTGGTCGGGCACTGCAAGCCACACAGCCACTTGTGTCCCCTGTGTCCCTGGAGGCCGCAGCGCGTTTTGGGTTTTGGCGCGGACGGGCCCCTCTCGGCTTCCGTAGTCCATTTGCCCCAGAGCCTGCCAGACCCCTTGCCCCAGGGGCGGGCCCTGCTGAGTCCCCGAGCGCCTCCTGGGTTCCTGCCACCACCCTTGGGCCGGGATGAGGTGCCACCTTGTGCGTTGAAGCCCTGCACACAGGCAAGAAGCCCCCCAGGCCCGCGGGCGCGCCCGACCCTGGAGCCCCCTGGCTGGCTGCAGCCACAGGGAACGGGGGTTCTGAGTTGGCAGCCCCCATTCCCGAAGCATCCACGGGCAGTTCCCCGAAGGGCTGACACCGGCTGCGCCTCAGCAGCCAGACAACCTCCCTCCCTCTGGTCGGGCACTGCAAGCCACACAGCCACTTGTGTCCCCTGTGTCCCTGGAGGCCGCAGCGCGTTTTGGGTTTTGGCGTGGACGGGCCCCTCTCGGCTTATGTAGTCCATTTGCCCTGGAGCCTGCCAGACCCCTGGCCCCAGAGGCGGGCCCTGCTTAGTCCCCGAGCGCCTCCTGAGTTCCTGCCACCACCCTTGGGCCGGGATGAGGTGCCACCTTGTGCGTAGAAGCCCTGCACACAGGTAAGAAGCCCCCCAGGCCCGCGGGCGCGCCCGACCCTGGAGCCCCCTGGCTGGCTGCAGCCACAGGGAATGGGGGTTCTGAGTTGGCAGCCCCCATTCCCGAAGCATCCACGGGCAGTTCCCCGAAGGGCTGACACCGGCTGCGCCTCAGCAGCCAGACAACCTCCCTCCCTCTGGTCGGGCACTGCAAGCCACACAGCCACTTGTGTCCCCTGTGTCCCTGGAGGCCGCAGCGCGTTTTGGGTTTTGGCGCGGACGGGCCCCTCTCGGCTTCCGTAGTCCATTTGCCCCGGAGCCTGCCAGACCCCTTGCCCCAGGGGCGGGCCCTGCTGAGTCCCTGAGTGCCCCCTGAGTTCCTGCCAAGACCCTTGGGCCGGGATGTGGTGCCACCTTGTGCGTAGAAGCCCTGCACACAGGCAAGAAGCCCCCCAGGCCCGCGGGCGCGCCCGACCCTGGAGCCCCCTGGCTGGCTGCAGCCACAGGGAACGGGGGTTCTGAGTTGGCAGCCCCCATTCCCGAAGCATCCACGGGCAGTTCCCCGAAGGGCTGACACCGGCTGCGCCTCAGCAGCCAGACAACCTCCCTCCCTCTGGTCGGGCACTGCAAGCCACACAGCCACTTGTGTCCCCTGTGTCCCTGGAGGCCGCAGCGCGTTTTGGGTTTTGGCGCGGACGGGCCCCTCTCGGCTTCCGTAGTCCATTTGCCCCGGAGCCTGCCAGACCCCTTGCCCCAGGGGCGGGCCCTGCTGAGTCCCTGAGTGCCTCCTGAGTTCCTGCCACCACCCTTGGGCCGGGATGTGGTGCCACCTTGTGCGTAGAAGCCCTGCGCACAGGCAAGAAGCCCCCCAGGCCCGCGGGCGCGCCCGACCCTGGAGCCCCCTGGCTAGCTGCAGCCACAGGGAACGGGGGTTCTGAGTTGGCAGCCCCCATTCCCGAAGCATCCACGGGCAGTTCCCCGAAGGGCTGACACCGGCTGCGCCTCAGCAGCCAGACAACCTCCCTCCCTCTGGTCGGGCACTGCAAGCCACACAGCCACTTGTGTCCCCTGTGTCCCTGGAGGCCGCAGCGCGTTTTGGGTTTTGGCGCGGACGGGCCCCTCTCGGCTTCCGTAGTCCATTTGCCCCGGAGCCTGCCAGACCCCTTGCCCCAGGGGCGGGCCCTGCTGAGTCCCTGAGTGCCCCCTGAGTTCCTGCCACCACCCTTGGGCCGGGATGTGGTGCCACCTTGTGCGTAGAAGCCCTGCACACAGGCAAGAAGCCCCCCAGGCCCGCGGGCGTGCCCGACCCTGGAGCCCCCTGGCTGGCTGCAGCCACAGGGAACGGGGGTTCTGAGTTGGCAGCCCCCATTCCCGAAGCATCCACGGGCAGTTCCCCGAAGGGCTGACACCGGCTGCGCCTCAGCAGCCAGACAACCTCCCTCCCTCTGGTCGGGCACTGCAAGCCACACAGCCACTTGTGTCCCCTGTGTCCCTGGAGGCCGCAGCGCGTTTTGGGTTTTGGCGCGGACGGGCCCCTCTCGGCTTCCGTAGTCCATTTGCCCCGGAGCCTGCCAGACCCCTTGCCCCAGGGGCGGGCCCTGCTGAGTCCCTGAGTGCCTCCTGAGTTCCTGCCACCACCCTTGGGCCGGGATGTGGTGCCACCTTGTGCGTAGAAGCCCTGCACACAGGCAAGAAGCCCCCCAGGCCCGCGGGCGCGCCCGACCCTGGAGCCCCCTGGCTGGCTGCAGCCACAGGGAACGGGGGTTCTGAGTTGGCAGCCCCCATTCCCGAAGCATCCACGGGCAGTTCCCCGAAGGGCTGACACCGGCTGCGCCTCAGCAGCCAGACAACCTCCCTCCCTCTGGTTGGGCACTGCAAGCCACACAGCCACTTGTGTCCCCTGTGTCCCTGGAGGCCGCAGCGCGTTTTGGGTTTTGGCGTGGACGGGCCCCTCTCGGCTTATGTAGTCCATTTGCCCTGGAGCCTGCCAGACCCCTGGCCCCAGAGGCGGGCCCTGCTGAGTCCCCGAGCGCCTCCTGAGTTCCTGCCACCACCCTTGGGCCGGGATGAGGTGCCACCTTGTGCGTAGAAGCCCTGCACACAGGCAAGAAGCCCCCCAGGCCCGCGGGCGCGCCCGACCCTGGAGCCCCCTGGCTGGCTGCAGCCACAGGGAACGGGGGTTCTGAGTTGGCAGCCCCCATTCCCGAAGCATCCACGGGCAGTTCCCCGAAGGGCTGACACCGGCTGCGCCTCAGCAGCCAGACAACCTCCCTCCCTCTGGTCGGGCACTGCAAGCCACACAGCCACTTGTGTCCCCTGTGTCCCTGGAGGCCGCAGCGCGTTTTGGGTTTTGGCGCGGACGGGCCCCTCTCGGCTTCCGTAGTCCATTTGCCCCGGAGCCTGCCAGACCCCTTGCCCCAGGGGCGGGCCCTGCTGAGTCCCTGAGTGCCTCCTGAGTTCCTGCCACCACCCTTGGGCCGGGATGTGGTGCCACCTTGTGCGTAGAAGCCCTGCACACAGGCAAGAAGCCCCCCAGGCCCGCGGGCGCGCCCGACCCTGGAGCCCCCTGGCTGGCTGCAGCCACAGGGAACGGGGGTTCTGAGTTGGCAGCCCCCATTCCCGAAGCATCCACGGGCAGTTCCCCGAAGGGCTGACACCGGCTGCGCCTCAGCAGCCAGACAACCTCACTCCCTCTGGTCGGGCACTGCAAGCCACACAGCCACTTGTGTCCCCTTTGTCCCTGGAGGCCGCAGCGCGTTTTGGGTTTTGGCGCGGACGGGCCCCTCTCGGCTTCCGTAGTCCATTTGCCCCGGAGCCTGCCAGACCTCTGGCCCCTGAGGCGGGCCCTGCTGAGTCCCCGAGCGCCTCCTGAGTTCCTGCCACCACCCTTGGGCCGGGATGAGGTGCCACCTTGTGCGTAGAAGCCCTGCACACAGGCAAGAAGCCCCCCAGGCCCGCGGGCGCGCCCGACCCTGGAGCCCCCTGGCTGGCTGCAGCCACAGGGAACGGGGGTTCTGAGTTGGCAGCCCCCATTCCCGAAGCATCCACGGGCAGTTCCCCGAAGGGCTGACACCGGCTGCGCCTCAGCAGCCAGACAACCTCCCTCCCTCTGGTCGGGCACTGCAAGCCACACAGCCACTTGTGTCCCCTGTGTCCCTGGAGGCCGCAGCGCCTTTTGGGTTTTGGCGCGGACGGGCCCCTCTCGGCTTCCGTAGTCCATTTGCCCCGGAGCCTGCCAGACCCCTTGCCCCAGGGGCGGGCCCTGCTGAGTCCCCGAGCGCCTCCTGAGTTCCTGCCACCACCCTTGGGCCGGGATGTGGTGCCACCTTGTGCGTAGAAGCCCTGCACACAGGCAAGAAGCCCCCCAGGCCCGCGGGCGCGCCCGACCCTGGAGCCCCCTGGCTGGCTGCAGCCACAGGGAACGGGGGTTCTGAGTTGGCAGCCCCCATTCCCGAAGCATCCACGGGCAGTTCCCCGAAGGGCTGACACCGGCTGCGCCTCAGCAGCCAGACAACCTCCCTCCCTCTGGTCGGGCACTGCAAGCCACACAGCCACTTGTGTCCCCTGTGTCCCTGGAGGCCGCAGCGCGTTTTGGGTTTTGGCGCGGACGGGCCCCTCTCGGCTTCCGTAGTCCATTTGCCCCGGAGCCTGCCAGACCCCTTGCCCCAGGGGCGGGCCCTGCTGAGTCCCCGAGCGCCTCCTGAGTTCCTGCCACCACCCTTGGGCCGGGATGTGGTGCCACCTTGTGCGTAGAAGCCCTGCACACAGGCAAGAAGCCCCCCAGGCCCGCGGGCGCGCCCGACCCTGGAGCCCCCTGGCTGGCTGCAGCCACAGGGAACAGGGGTACTGAGTTGGCAGCCCCCATTCCCGAAGCATCCACGGGCAGTTCCCCGAAGGGCTGACACCGGCTGCGCCTCAGCAGCCAGACAACCTCCCTCCCTCTGGTCGGGCACTGCAAGCCACACAGCCACTTGTGTCCCCTGTGTCCCTGGAGGCCGCAGCGCGTTTTGGGTTTTGGCGCGGACGGGCCCCTCTCGGCTTCCGTAGTCCATTTGCCCCGGAGCCTGCCAGACCCCTTGCCCCAGGGGCGGGCCCTGCTGAGTCCCCGAGCGCATCCTGAGTTCCTGCCACCACCCTTGGGCCGGGATGTGGTGCCACCTTGTGCGTAGAAGCCCTGCACACAGGCAAGAAGCCCCTAGGCCCGCGGGCGCGCCCGACCCTGGAGCCCCCTGGCTGGCTGCAGCCACAGGGAACGGGGGTTCTGAGTTGGCAGCCCCCATTCCCGAAGCATCCACGGGCAGTTCCCCGAAGGGCTGACACCGGCTGCGCCTCAGCAGCCAGGCAACCTCCCTCCCTCTGGTCGGGCACTGCAAGCCACACAGCCACTTGTGTCCCCTGTGTCCCTGGAGGCCGCAGCGCGTTTTGGGTTTGGCGTGGACGGGCCCCTCTCGGCTTCCGTAGTCCATTTGCCCTGGAGCCTGCCAGACCCCTTGCCCCAGGGGCGGGCCCTGCTGAGTCCCCAAGCGCCTCCTGAGTTCCTGCCACCACCCTTGGGCCGGGATGAGGTGCCACCTTGTGCGTAGAAGCCCTGCACACAGGCAAGAAGCCCCCCAGGCCCGCGGGCGCGCCCGACCCTGGAGCCCCCTGGCTGGCTGCAGCCACAGGGAATGGGGGTTCTGAGTTGGCAGCCCCCATTCCCGAAGCATCCACGGGCAGTTCCCCGAAGGGCTGACACCGGCTGCGCCTCAGCAGCCAGACAACCTCCCTCCCTCTGGTCGGGCACTGCAAGCCACACAGCCACTTGTGTCCCCTGTGTCCCTGGAGGCCGCAGCGCGTTTTGGGTTTTGGCGCGGACGGGCCCCTCTCGGCTTCCGTAGTCCATTTGCCCCGGAGCCTGCCAGACCCCTTGCCCCAGGGGCGGGCCCTGCTGAGTCCCTGAGTGCCTCCTGAGTTCCTGCCACCACCCTTGGGCCGGGATGTGGTGCCACCTTGTGCGTAGAAGCCCTGCACACAGGCAAGAAGCCCCCCAGGCCCGCGGGCGCGCCCGACCCTGGAGCCCCCTGGCTGGCTGCAGCCACAGGGAACGGGGGTTCTGAGTTGGCAGCCCCCATTCCCGAAGCATCCACGGGCAGTTCCCCGAAGGGCTGACACCGGCTGCGCCTCAGCAGCCAGACAACCTCCCTCCCTCTGGTCGGGCACTGCAAGCCACACAGCCACTTGTGTCCCCTGTGTCCCTGGAGGCCGCAGCGCGTTTTGGGTTTTGGCGCGGACGGGCCCCTCTCGGCTTCCGTAGTCCATTTGCCCTGGAGCCTGCCAGACCCCTTGCCCCAGGGGCGGGCCCTGCTGAGTCCCTGAGTGCCTCCTGAGTTCCTGCCACCACCCTTGGGCCGGGATGTGGTGCCACCTTGTGCGTAGAAGCCCTGCACACAGGCAAGAAGCCCCCCAGGCCCGCGGGCGCGCCCGACCCTGGAGCCCCCTGGCTGGCTGCAGCCACAGGGAACGGGGGTTCTGAGTTGGCAGCCCCCATTCCCGAAGCATCCACGGGCAGTTCCCCGAAGGGCTGACACCGGCTGCGCCTCAGCAGCCAGACAACCTCCCTCCCTCTGGTCGGGCACTGCAAGCCACACAGCCACTTGTGTCCCCTGTGTCCCTGGAGGCCGCAGCGCGTTTTGGGTTTTGGCGCGGACGGGCCCCTCTCGGCTTCCGTAGTCCATTTGCCCCGGAGCCTGCCAGACCCCTTGCCCCAGGGGCGGGCCCTGCTGAGTCCCCGAGCGCCTCCTGAGTTCCTGCCACCACCCTTGGGCCGGGATGTGGTGCCACCTTGTGCGTAGAAGCCCTGCACACAGGCAAGAAGCCCCCCAGGCCCGCGGGCGCGCCCGACCCTGGAGCCCCCTGGCTGGCTGCAGCCACAGGGAACGGGGGTTCTGAGTTGGCAGCCCCCATTCCCGAAGCATCCACGGGCAGTTCCCCGAAGGGCTGACACCGGCTGCGCCTCAGCAGCCAGACAACCTCCCTCCCTCTGGTCGGGCACTGCAAGCCACACAGCCACTTGTGTCCCCTGTGTCCCTGGAGGCCGCAGCGCGTTTTGGGTTTTGGCGCGGACGGGCCCCTCTCGGTTTCCGTAGTCCTTTTGCCCCGGAGCCTGCCAGACCCCTTGCCCCAGGGGCGGGCCCTGCTGAGTCCCCGAGCGCCTCCTGAGTTCCTGCCACCACCCTTGGGCCGGGATGTGGTGCCACCTTGTGCGTAGAAGCCCTGCACACAGGCAAGAAGCCCCTAGGCCCGCGGGCGCGCCCGACCCTGGAGCCCCCTGGCTGGCTGCAGCCACAGGGAACGGGGGTTCTGAGTTGGCAGCCCCCATTCCCGAAGCATCCACGGGCAGTTCCCCGAAGGGCTGACACCGGCTGCGCCTCAGCAGCCAGACAACCTCCCTCCCTCTGGTCGGGCACTGCAAGCCACACAGCCACTTGTGTCCCCTGTGTCCCTGGAGGCCGCAGCGCGTTTTGGGTTTTGGCGCGGACGGGCCCCTCTCGGCTTCCGTAGTCCATTTGCCCTGGAGCCTGCCAGACCCCTGGCCCCTGAGGCGGGCCCTGCTGAGTCCCTGAGCGCCTCCTGAGTTCCTGCCACCACCCTTGGGCCGGGATGAGGTGCCACCTTGTGCGTAGAAGCCCTGCACACAGGCAAGAAGCCCCCCAGGCCCGCGGGCGCGCCCGACCCTGGAGCCCCCTGGCTGGCTGCAGCCACAGGGAACGGGGGTTCTGAGTTGGCAGCCCCCATTCCCGAAGCATCCACGGGCAGTTCCCCGAAGGTCTGACACCGGCTGCACCTCAGCAGCCAGACAACCTCCCTCCCTCTGGTCGGGCACTGCAAGCCACACAGCCACTTGTGTCCCCTGTGTCCCTGGAGGCCACAGCGCGTTTTGGGTTTTGGCGCGGACGGGCCCCTCTCGGCTTCCGTAGTCCATTTGCCCCGGAGCCTGCCAGACCCCTTGCCCCAGGGGCAGGCCCTGCTGAGTCCCTGAGTGCCTCCTGAGTTCCTGCCACCACCCTTGGGCCGGGATGTGGTGCCACCTTGTGCGTAGAAGCCCTGCACACAGGCAAGAAGCCCCCCAGGCCCGCGGGCGCGCCCGACCCTGGAGCCCCCTGGCTGGCTGCAGCCACAGGGAACGGGGGTTCTGAGTTGGCAGCCCCCATTCCCGAAGCATCCACGGGCAGTTCCCCGAAGGGCTGACACTGGCTGCGCCTCAGCAGCCAGACAACCTCCCTCCCTCTGGTCGGGCACTGCAAGCCACACAGCCACTTGTGTCCCCTGTGTCCCTGGAGGCCGCAGCGCGTTTTGGGTTTTGGCGCGGACGGGCCCCTCTCGGCTTCCGTAGTCCATTTGCCCCGGAGCCTGCCAGACCCCTTGCCCCAGGGGCGGGCCCTGCTGAGTCCCCGAGCGCCTCCTGGGTTCCTGCCACCACCCTTGGGCCGGGATGAGGTGCCACCTTGTGCGTTGAAGCCCTGCACACAGGCAAGAAGCCCCCCAGGCCCGCGGGCGCGCCCGACCCTGGAGCCCCGTGGCTGGCTGCAGCCACAGGGAACGGGGGTTCTGAGTTGGCAGCCCCCATTCCCGAAGCATCCACGGGCAGTTCCCCGAAGGGCTGACACCGGCTGCGCCTCAGCAGCCAGACAACCTCCCTCCCTCTGGTCGGGCACTGCAAGCCACACAGCCACTTGTGTCCCCTGTGTCCCTGGAGGCCGCAGCGCGTTTTGGGTTTTGGCGTGGACGGGCCCCTCTCGGCTTATGTAGTCCATTTGCCCTGGAGCCTGCCAGACCCCTGGCCCCAGAGGCGGGCCCTGCTGAGTCCCCGAGCGCCTCCTGAGTTCCTGCCACCACCCTTGGGCCGGGATGAGGTGCCACCTTGTGCGTAGAAGCCCTGCACACAGGCAAGAAGCCCCCCAGGCCCGCGGGCGCGCCCGACCCTGGAGCCCCCTGGCTGGCTGCAGCCACAGGGAATGGGGGTTCTGAGTTGGCAGCCCCCATTCCCGAAGCATCCACGGGCAGTTCCCCAAAGGGCTGACACCGGCTGCGCCTCAGCAGCCAGACAACCTCCCTCCCTCTGGTCGGGCACTGCAAGCCACACAGCCACTTGTGTCCCCTGTGTCCCTGGAGGCCGCAGCGCGTTTTGGGTTTTGGCGCGGACGGGCCCCTCTCGGCTTCCGTAGTCCATTTGCCCCGGAGCCTGCCAGACCCCTTGCCCCAGGGGCGGGCCCTGCTGAGTCCCTGAGTGCCTCCTGAGTTCCTGCCACCACCCTTGGGCCGGGATGTGGTGCCACCTTGTGCGTAGAAGCCCTGCACACAGGCAAGAAGCCCCCCAGGCCCGCGGGCGCGCCCGACCCTGGAGCCCCCTGGCTGGCTGCAGCCACAGGGAACGGGGGTTCTGAGTTGGCAGCCCCCATTCCCGAAGCATCCACGGGCAGTTCCCCGAAGGGCTGACACCGGCTGCGCCTCAGCAGCCAGACAACCTCCCTCCCTCTGGTCGGGCACTGCAAGCCACACAGCCACTTGTGTCCCCTGTGTCCCTGGAGGCCGCAGCGCGTTTTGGGTTTTGGCGCGGACGGGCCCCTCTCGGCTTCCGTAGTCCATTTGCCCCGGAGCCTGCCAGACCCCTTGCCCCAGGGGCGGGCCCTGCTGAGTCCCTGAGTGCCTCCTGAGTTCCTGCCACCACCCTTGGGCCGGGATGTGGTGCCACCTTGTGCGTAGAAGCCCTGCACACAGGCAAGAAGCCCCCCAGGCCCGCGGGCGCGCCCGACCCTGGAGCCCCCTGGCTGGCTGCAGCCACAGGGAACGGGGGTTCTGAGTTGGCAGCCCCCATTCCCGAAGCATCCACGGGCAGTTCCCCGAAGGGCTGACACCGGCTGCGCCTCAGCAGCCAGACAACCTCCCTCCCTCTGGTCGGGCACTGCAAGCCACACAGCCACTTGTGTCCCCTGTGTCCCTGGAGGCCGCAGCGCGTTTTGGGTTTTGGCGTGGACGGGCCCCTCTCGGCTTATGTAGTCCATTTGCCCTGGAGCCTGCCAGACCCCTGGCCCCAGAGGCGGGCCCTGCTGAGTCCCCGAGCGCCTCCTGAGTTCCTGCCACCACCCTTGGGCCGGGATGAGGTGCCACCTTGTGCGTAGAAGCCCTGCACACAGGCAAGAAGCCCCCCAGGCCCGCGGGCGCGCCCGACCCTGGAGCCCCCTGGCTGGCTGCAGCCACAGGGAACGGGGGTTCTGAGTTGGCAGCCCCCATTCCCGAAGCATCCACGGGCAGTTCCCCGAAGGGCTGACACTGGCTGCGCCTCAGCAGCCAGACAACCTCCCTCCCTCTGGTCGGGCACTGCAAGCCACACAGCCACTTGTGTCCCCTGTGTCCCTGGAGGCCGCAGCGCGTTTTGGGTTTTGGCGCGGACGGGCCCCTCTCGGCTTCCGTAGTCCATTTGCCCCGGAGCCTGCCAGACCCCTTGCCCCAGGGGCGGGCCCTGCTGAGTCCCTGAGTGCCTCCTGAGTTCCTGCCACCACCCTTGGGCCGGGATGTGGTGCCACCTTGTGCGTAGAAGCCCTGCATACAGGCAAGAAGCCCCCCAGGCCCGCGGGCGCGCCCGACCCTGGAGCCCCCTGGCTGGCTGCAGCCACAGGGAACGGGGGTTCTGAGTTGGCAGCCCCCATTCCCGAAGCATCCACGGGCAGTTCCCCGAAGGGCTGACACCGGCTGCGCCTCAGCAGCCAGACAACCTCCCTCCCTCTGGTCGGGCACTGCAAGCCACACAGCCACTTGTGTCCCCTGTGTCCCTGGAGGCCGCAGCGCGTTTTGGGTTTTGGCGCGGACGGGCCCCTCTCGGCTTCCATAGTCCATTTGCCCCGGAGCCTGCCAGACCCCTTGCCCCAGGGGCGGGCCCTGCTGAGTCCCCGAGCGCCTCCTGAGTTCCTGCCACCACCCTTGGGCCGGGATGTGGTGCCACCTTGTGCGTAGAAGCCCTGCACACAGGCAAGAAGCCCCCAAGGCCCGCGGGCGCGCCCGACCCTGGAGCCCCCTGGCTGGCTGCAGCCACAGGGAACGGGGGTTCTGAGTTGGCAGCCCCCATTCCCGAAGCATCCACGGGCAGTTCCCCGAAGGGCTGACACCGGCTGCGCCTCAGCAGCCAGACAACCTCCCTCCCTCTGGTCGGGCACTGCAAGCCACACAGCCACTTGTGTCCCCTGTGTCCCTGGAGGCCGCAGCGCGTTTTGGGTTTTGGCGCGGACGGGCCCCTCTCGGCTTCCATAGTCCATTTGCCCCGGAGCCTGCCAGACCCCTTGCCCCAGGGGCGGGCCCTGCTGAGTCCCCGAGCGCCTCCTGAGTTCCTGCCACCACCCTTGGGCCGGGATGTGGTGCCACCTTGTGCGTAGAAGCCCTGCACACAGGCAAGAAGCCCCCAAGGCCCGCGGGCGCGCCCGACCCTGGAGCCCCCTGGCTGGCTGCAGCCACAGGGAACGGGGGTTCTGAGTTGGCAGCCCCCATTCCCGAAGCATCCACGGGCAGTTCCCCGAAGGGCTGACACCGGCTGCGCCTCAGCAGCCAGACAACCTCCCTCCCTCTGGTCGGGCACTGCAAGCCACACAGCCACTTGTGTCCCCTGTGTCCCTGGAGGCCGCAGCGCGTTTTGGGTTTTGGCGCGGACGGGCCCCTCTCGGTTTCAGTAGTCCTTTTGCCCCGGAGCCTGCCAGACCCCTTGACCCAGGGGCGGGCCCTGCTGAGTCCCCGAGCGCCTCCTGAGTTCCTGCCACCACCCTTGGGCCGGGATGTGGTGCCACCTTGTGCGTAGAAGCCCTGCACACAGGCAAGAAGCCCCTAGGCCCGCGGGCGCGCCCGACCCTGGAGCCCCCTGGCTGGCTGCAGCCACAGGGAACGGGGGTTCTGAGTTGGCAGCCCCCATTCCCGAAGCATCCACGGGCAGTTCCCCGAAGGGCTGACACCGGCTGCGCCTCAGCAGCCAGACAACCTCCCTCCCTCTGGTCGGGCACTGCAAGCCACACAGCCACTTGTGTCCCCTGTGTCCCTGGAGGCCGCAGCGCGTTTTGGGTTTTGGCGCGGACGGGCCCCTCTCGGCTTCCGTAGTCCATTTGCCCTGGAGCCTGCCAGACCCCTGGCCCCTGAGGCGGGCCCTGCTGAGTCCCTGAGCGCCTCCTGAGTTCCTGCCACCACCCTTGGGCCGGGATGAGGTGCCACCTTGTGCGTAGAAGCCCTGCACACAGGCAAGAAGCCCCCCAGGCCCGCGGGCGCGCCCGACCCTGGAGCCCCCTGGCTGGCTGCAGCCACAGGGAACGGGGGTTCTGAGTTGGCAGCCCCCATTCCCGAAGCATCCACGGGCAGTTCCCCGAAGGGCTGACACCGGCTGCGCCTCAGCAGCCAGACAACCTCCCTCCCTCTGGTCGGGCACTGCAAGCCACACAGCCACTTGTGTCCCCTGTGTCCCTGGAGGCCGCAGCGCGTTTTGGGTTTTGGCGCGGACGGGCCCCTCTCGGCTTCCGTAGTCCATTTGCCCCGGAGCCTGCCAGACCCCTTGCCCCAGGGGCAGGCCCTGCTGAGTCCCTGAGTGCCTCCTGAGTTCCTGCCACCACCCTTGGGCCGGGATGTGGTGCCACCTTGTGCGTAGAAGCCCTGCACACAGGCAAGAAGCCCCCCAGGCCCGCGGGCGCGCCCGACCCTGGAGCCCCCTGGCTGGCTGCAGCCACAGGGAACGGGGGTTCTGAGTTGGCAGCCCCCATTCCCGAAGCATCCACGGGCAGTTCCCCGAAGGGCTGACACCGGCTGCGCCTCAGCAGCCAGACAACCTCCCTCCCTCTGGTCGGGCACTGCAAGCCACACAGCCACTTGTGTCCCCTGTGTCCCTGGAGGCCGCAGCGCGTTTTGGGTTTTGGCGCGGACGGGCCCCTCTCGGCTTCCGTAGTCCATTTGCCCCAGAGCCTGCCAGACCCCTTGCCCCAGGGGCGGGCCCTGCTGAGTCCCCGAGCGCCTCCTGGGTTCCTGCCACCACCCTTGGGCCGGGATGTGGTGCCACCTTGTGCGTTGAAGCCCTGCACACAGGCAAGAAGCCCCCCAGGCCCGCGGGCGCGCCCGACCCTGGAGCCCCCTGGCTGGCTGCAGCCACAGGGAACGGGGGTTCTGAGTTGGCAGCCCCCATTCCCGAAGCATCCACGGGCAGTTCCCCGAAGGGCTGACACCGGCTGCGCCTCAGCAGCCAGACAACCTCCCTCCCTGTGGTCGGGCACTGCAAGCCACACAGCCACTTGTGTCCCCTGTGTCCCTGGAGGCCGCAGCGCGTTTTGGGTTTTGGCGCGGACGGGCCCCTCTCGGTTTCAGTAGTCCTTTTGCCCCGGAGCCTGCCAGACCCCTTGACCCAGGGGCGGGCCCTGCTGAGTCCCCGAGCGCCTCCTGAGTTCCTGCCACCACCCTTGGGCCGGGATGTGGTGCCACCTTGTGCGTAGAAGCCCTGCACACAGGCAAGAAGCCCCTAGGCCCGCGGGCGCGCCCGACCCTGGAGCCCCCTGGCTGGCTGCAGCCACAGGGAACGGGGGTTCTGAGTTGGCAGCCCCCATTCCCGAAGCATCCACGGGCAGTTCCCCGAAGGGCTGACACCGGCTGCGCCTCAGCAGCCAGACAACCTCCCTCCCTCTGGTCGGGCACTGCAAGCCACACAGCCACTTGTGTCCCCTGTGTCCCTGGAGGCCGCAGCGCGTTTTGGGTTTTGGCGCGGACGGGCCCCTCTCGGCTTCCGTAGTCCATTTGCCCTGGAGCCTGCCAGACCCCTGGCCCCTGAGGCGGGCCCTGCTGAGTCCCTGAGCGCCTCCTGAGTTCCTGCCACCACCCTTGGGCCGGGATGAGGTGCCACCTTGTGCGTAGAAGCCCTGCACACAGGCAAGAAGCCCCCCAGGCCCGCGGGCGCGCCCGACCCTGGAGCCCCCTGGCTGGCTGCAGCCACAGGGAACGGGGGTTCTGAGTTGGCAGCCCCCATTCCCGAAGCATCCACGGGCAGTTCCCCGAAGGGCTGACACCGGCTGCGCCTCAGCAGCCAGACAACCTCCCTCCCTCTGGTCGGGCACTGCAAGCCACACAGCCACTTGTGTCCCCTGTGTCCCTGGAGGCCGCAGCGCGTTTTGGGTTTTGGCGCGGACGGGCCCCTCTCGGCTTCCGTAGTCCATTTGCCCCGGAGCCTGCCAGACCCCTTGCCCCAGGGGCAGGCCCTGCTGAGTCCCTGAGTGCCTCCTGAGTTCCTGCCACCACCCTTGGGCCGGGATGTGGTGCCACCTTGTGCGTAGAAGCCCTGCACACAGGCAAGAAGCCCCCCAGGCCCGCGGGCGCGCCCGACCCTGGAGCCCCCTGGCTGGCTGCAGCCACAGGGAACGGGGGTTCTGAGTTGGCAGCCCCCATTCCCGAAGCATCCACGGGCAGTTCCCCGAAGGGCTGACACCGGCTGCGCCTCAGCAGCCAGACAACCTCCCTCCCTCTGGTCGGGCACTGCAAGCCACACAGCCACTTGTGTCCCCTGTGTCCCTGGAGGCCGCAGCGCGTTTTGGGTTTTGGCGCGGACGGGCCCCTCTCGGCTTCCGTAGTCCATTTGCCCCAGAGCCTGCCAGACCCCTTGCCCCAGGGGCGGGCCCTGCTGAGTCCCCGAGCGCCTCCTGGGTTCCTGCCACCACCCTTGGGCCGGGATGTGGTGCCACCTTGTGCGTTGAAGCCCTGCACACAGGCAAGAAGCCCCCCAGGCCCGCGGGCGCGCCCGACCCTGGAGCCCCCTGGCTGGCTGCAGCCACAGGGAACGGGGGTTCTGAGTTGGCAGCCCCCATTCCCGAAGCATCCACGGGCAGTTCCCCGAAGGGCTGACACCGGCTGCGCCTCAGCAGCCAGACAACCTCCCTCCCTGTGGTCGGGCACTGCAAGCCACACAGCCACTTGTGTCCCCTGTGTCCCTGGAGGCCGCAGCGCGTTTTGGGTTTTGGCGTGGACGGGCCCCTCTCGGCTTATGTAGTCCATTTGCCCTGGAGCCTGCTAGACCCCTGGCCCCAGAGGCGGGCCCTGCTTAGTCCCCGAGCGCCTCCTGAGTTCCTGCCACCACCCTTGGGCCGGGATGAGGTGCCACCTTGTGCGTAGAAGCCCTGCACACAGGTAAGAAGCCCCCCAGGCCCGCGGGCGCGCCCGACCCTGGAGCCCCCTGGCTGGCTGCAGCCACAGGGAATGGGGGTTCTGAGTTGGCAGCCCCCATTCCCGAAGCATCCACGGGCAGTTCCCCGAAGGGCTGACACCGGCTGCGCCTCAGCAGCCAGACAACCTCCCTCCCTCTGGTCGGGCACTGCAAGCCACACAGCCACTTGTGTCCCCTGTGTCCCTGGAGGCCGCAGCGCGTTTTGGGTTTTGGCGCGGACGGGCCCCTCTCGGCTTCCGTAGTCCATTTGCCCCGGAGCCTGCCAGACCCCTTGCCCCAGGGGCGGGCCCTGCTGAGTCCCTGAGTGCCCCCTGAGTTCCTGCCAAGACCCTTGGGCCGGGATGTGGTGCCACCTTGTGCGTAGAAGCCCTGCACACAGGCAAGAAGCCCCCCAGGCCCGCGGGCGCGCCCGACCCTGGAGCCCCCTGGCTGGCTGCAGCCACAGGGAACGGGGGTTCTGAGTTGGCAGCCCCCATTCCCGAAGCATCCACGGGCAGTTCCCCGAAGGGCTGACACCGGCTGCGCCTCAGCAGCCAGACAACCTCCCTCCCTCTGGTCGGGCACTGCAAGCCACACAGCCACTTGTGTCCCCTGTGTCCCTGGAGGCCGCAGCGCGTTTTGGGTTTTGGCGCGGACGGGCCCCTCTCGGCTTCCGTAGTCCATTTGCCCCGGAGCCTGCCAGACCCCTTGCCCCAGGGGCGGGCCCTGCTGAGTCCCTGAGTGCCTCCTGAGTTCCTGCCACCACCCTTGGGCCGGGATGTGGTGCCACCTTGTGCGTAGAAGCCCTGCACACAGGCAAGAAGCCCCCCAGGCCCGCGGGCGCGCCCGACCCTGGAGACCCCTGGCTGGCTGCAGCCACAGGGAACGGGGGTTCTGAGTTGGCAGCCCCCATTCCCGAAGCATCCACGGGCAGTTCCCCGAAGGGCTGACACCGGCTGCGCCTCAGCAGCCAGACAACCTCCCTCCCTCTGGTCGGGCACTGCAAGCCACACAGCCACTTGTGTCCCCTGTGTCCCTGGAGGCCGCAGCGCGTTTTGGGTTTTGGCGTGGACGGGCCCCTCTCGGCTTATGTAGTCCATTTGCCCTGGAGCCTGCCAGACCCCTTGCCCCAGGGGCGGGCCCTGCTGAGTCCCTGAGTGCCTCCTGAGTTCCTGCCACCACCCTTGGGCCGGGATGTGGTGCCACCTTGTGCGTAGAAGCCCTGCACACAGGCAAGAAGCCCCCCAGGCCCGCGGGCGCGCCCGACCCTGGAGCCCCCTGGCTGGCTGCAGCCACAGGGAACGGGGGTTCTGAGTTGGCAGCCCCCATTCCCGAAGCATCCACGGGCAGTTCCCCGAAGGGCTGACACCGGCTGCGCCTCAGCAGCCAGACAACCTCCCTCCCTCTGGTCGGGCACTGCAAGCCACACAGCCACTTGTGTCCCCTGTGTCCCTGGAGGCCGCAGCGCGTTTTGGGTTTTGGCGCGGACGGGCCCCTCTCGGCTTCCGTAGTCCATTTGCCCCGGAGCCTGCCAGACCCCTTGCCCCAGGGGCGGGCCCTGCTGAGTCCCTGAGTGCCTCCTGAGTTCCTGCCACCACCCTTGGGCCGGGATGTGGTGCCACCTTGTGCGTAGAAGCCCTGCACACAGGCAAGAAGCCCCCCAGGCCCGCGGGCGCGCCCAACCCTGGAGCCCCCTGGCTGGCTGCAGCCACAGGGAATGGGGGTTCTGAGTTGGCAGCCCCCATTCCCGAAGCATCCACGGGCAGTTCCCCGAAGGGCTGACACCGGCTGCGCCTCAGCAGCCAGACAATCTCCCTCCCTCTGGTCGGGCACTGCAAGCCACACAGCCACTTGTGTCCCCTGTGTCCCTGGAGGCCGCAGCGCATTTTGGGTTTTGGCGCGGACGGGCCCCTCTCGGCTTCCGTAGTCCATTTGCCCCGGAGCCTGCCAGACCCCTTGCCGCAGGGGCGGGCCCTGCTGAGTCCCCGAGCGCCTCCTGAGTTCCTGCCACCACCCTTGGGCCGGGATGTGGTGCCACCTTGTGCGTAGAAGCCCTGCACACAGGCAAGAAGCCCCCCAGGCCCGCGGGCGCGCCCGACCCTGGAGCCCCCTGGCTGGCTGCAGCCACAGGGAACGGGGGTTCTGAGTTGGCAGCCCCCATTCCCGAAGCATCCACGGGCAGTTCCCCGAAGGGCTGACACCGGCTGCGCCTCAGCAGCCAGACAACCTCCCTCCCTCTGGTCGGGCACTGCAAGCCACACAGCCACTTGTGTCCCCTGTGTCCCTGGAGGCCGCAGCGCGTTTTGGGTTTTGGCGCGGACGGGCCCCTCTCGGCTTCCGTAGTCCATTTGCCCCGGAGCCTGCCAGACCCCTTGCCCCAGGGGCGGGCCCTGCTGAGTCCCTGAGTGCCTCCTGAGTTCCTGCCACCACCCTTGGGCCGGGATGTGGTGCCACCTTGTGCGTAGAAGCCCTGCGCACAGGCAAGAAGCCCCCCAGGCCCGCGGGCGCGCCCGACCCTGGAGCCCCCTGGCTAGCTGCAGCCACAGGGAACGGGGGTTCTGAGTTGGCAGCCCCCATTCCCGAAGCATCCACGGGCAGTTCCCCGAAGGGCTGACACCGGCTGTGCCTCAGCAGCCAGACAACCTCCCTCCCTCTGGTCGGGCACTGCAAGCCACACAGCCACTTGTGTCCCCTGTGTCCCTGGAGGCCGCAGCGCGTTTTGGGTTTTGGCGTGGACGGGCCCCTCTCGGCTTATGTAGTCCATTTGCCCTGGAGCCTGCCAGACCCCTGGCCCCAGAGGCGGGCCCTGCTGAGTCCCCGAGCGCCTCCTGAGTTCCTACCACCACCCTTGGGCCGGGATGAGGTGCCACCTTGTGCGTAGAAGCCCTGCACACAGGCAAGAAGCCCCCCAGGCCCGCGGGCGCGCCCGACCCTGGAGCCCCCTGGCTGGCTGCAGCCACAGGGAATGGGGGTTCTGAGTTGGCAGCCCCCATTCCCGAAGCATCCACGGGCAGTTCCCCGAAGGGCTGACACCGGCTGCGCCTCAGCAGCCAGACAACCTCCCTCCCTCTGGTCGGGCACTGCAAGCCACACAGCCACTTGTGTCCCCTGTGTCCCTGGAGGCCGCAGCGCGTTTTGGGTTTTGGCGCGGACGGGCCCCTCTCGGCTTCCGTAGTCCATTTGCCCCGGAGCCTGCCAGACCCCTTGCCCCAGGGGCGGGCCCTGCTGAGTCCCCGAGTGCCTCCTGAGTTCCTGCCACCACCCTTGGGCCGGGATGTGGTGCCACCTTGTGCGTAGAAGCCCTGCACACAGGCAAGAAGCCCCCCAGGCCCGCGGGCGCGCCCGACACTGGAGCCCCCTGGCTGGCTGCAGCCACAGGGAACGGGGGTTCTGAGTTGGCAGCCCCCATTCCCGAAGCATCCACGGGCAGTTCCCCGAAGGGCTGACACCGGCTGCGCCTCAGCAGCCAGACAACCTCCCTCCCTCTGGTCGGGCACTGCAAGCCACACAGCCACTTGTGTCCCCTGTGTCCCTGGAGGCCGCAGCGCGTTTTGGGTTTTGGCGCGGACGGGCCCCTCTCGGCTTCCGTAGTCCATTTGCCCCGGAGCCTGCCAGACCCCTTGCCCCAGGGGCGGGCCCTGCTGAGTCCCTGAGTGCCTCCTGAGTTCCTGCCACCACCCTTGGGCCGGGATGTGGTGCCACCTTGTGCGTAGAAGCCCTGCACACAGGCAAGAAGCCCCCCAGGCCCGCGGGCGCGCCCGACCCTGGAGCCCCCTGGCTGGCTGCAGCCACAGGGAACGGGGGTTCTGAGTTGGCAGCCCCCATTCCCGAAGCATCCACGGGCAGTTCCCCGAAGGGCTGACACCGGCTGCGCCTCAGCAGCCAGACAACCTCCCTCCCTCTGGTCGGGCACTGCAAGCCACACAGCCACTTGTGTCCCCTGTGTCCCTGGAGGCCGCAGCGCGTTTTGGGTTTTGGCGTGGACGGGCCCCTCTCGGCTTATGTAGTCCATTTGCCCTGGAGCCTGCCAGACCCCTGGCCCCAGAGGCGGGCCCTGCTGAGTCCCCGAGCGCCTCCTGAGTTCCTGCCACCACCCTTGGGCCGGGATGTGGTGCCACCTTGTGCGTAGAAGCCCTGCACACAGGCAAGAAGCCCCTAGGCCCGCGGGCGCGCCCGACCCTGGAGCCCCCTGGCTGGCTGCAGCCACAGGGAACGGGGGTTCTGAGTTGGCAGCCCCCATTCCCGAAGCATCCACGGGCAGTTCCCCGAAGGGCTGACACCGGCTGCGCCTCAGCAGCCAGACAACCTCCCTCCCTCTGGTCGGGCACTGCAAGCCACACAGCCACTTGTGTCCCCTGTGTCCCTGGAGGCCGCAGCGCGTTTTGGGTTTTGGCGCGGACGGGCCCCTCTCGGCTTCCGTAGTCCATTTGCCCCGGAGCCTGCCAGACCCCTTGCCCCAGGGGCGGGCCCTGCTGAGTCCCTGAGTGCCCCCTGAGTTCCTGCCACCACCCTTGGGCCGGGATGTGGTGCCACCTTGTGCGTAGAAGCCCTGCACACAGGCAAGAAGCCCCCCAGGCCCGCGGGCGTGCCCGACCCTGGAGCCCCCTGGCTGGCTGCAGCCACAGGGAACGGGGGTTCTGAGTTGGCAGCCCCCATTCCCGAAGCATCCACGGGCAGTTCCCCGAAGGGCTGACACCGGCTGCGCCTCAGCAGCCAGACAACCTCCCTCCCTCTGGTCGGGCACTGCAAGCCACACAGCCACTTGTGTCCCCTGTGTCCCTGGAGGCCGCAGCGCGTTTTGGGTTTTGGCGCGGACGGGCCCCTCTCGGCTTCCGTAGTCCATTTGCCCCGGAGCCTGCCAGACCCCTTGCCCCAGGGGCGGGCCCTGCTGAGTCCCTGAGTGCCTCCTGAGTTCCTGCCACCACCCTTGGGCCGGGATGTGGTGCCACCTTGTGCGTAGAAGCCCTGCACACAGGCAAGAAGCCCCCCAGGCCCGCGGGCGCGCCCGACCCTGGAGCCCCCTGGCTGGCTGCAGCCACAGGGAACGGGGGTTCTGAGTTGGCAGCCCCCATTCCCGAAGCATCCACGGGCAGTTCCCCGAAGGGCTGACACCGGCTGCGCCTCAGCAGCCAGACAACCTCCCTCCCTCTGGTTGGGCACTGCAAGCCACACAGCCACTTGTGTCCCCTGTGTCCCTGGAGGCCGCAGCGCGTTTTGGGTTTTGGCGTGGACGGGCCCCTCTCGGCTTATGTAGTCCATTTGCCCTGGAGCCTGCCAGACCCCTGGCCCCAGAGGCGGGCCCTGCTGAGTCCCCGAGCGCCTCCTGAGTTCCTGCCACCACCCTTGGGCCGGGATGAGGTGCCACCTTGTGCGTAGAAGCCCTGCACACAGGCAAGAAGCCCCCCAGGCCCGCGGGCGCGCCCGAACCTGGAGCCCCCTGGCTGGCTGCAGCCACAGGGAACGGGGGTTCTGAGTTGGCAGCCCCCATTCCCGAAGCATCCACGGGCAGTTCCCCGAAGGGCTGACACCGGCTGCGCCTCAGCAGCCAGACAACCTCCCTCCCTCTGGTCGGGCACTGCAAGCCACACAGCCACTTGTGTCCCCTGTGTCCCTGGAGGCCGCAGCGCGTTTTGGGTTTTGGCGCGGACGGGCCCCTCTCGGCTTCCGTAGTCCATTTGCCCCGGAGCCTGCCAGACCCCTTGCCCCAGGGGCGGGCCCTGCTGAGTCCCTGAGTGCCTCCTGAGTTCCTGCCACCACCCTTGGGCCGGGATGTGGTGCCACCTTGTGCGTAGAAGCCCTGCACACAGGCAAGAAGCCCCCCAGGCCCGCGGGCGCGCCCGACCCTGGAGCCCCCTGGCTGGCTGCAGCCACAGGGAACGGGGGTTCTGAGTTGGCAGCCCCCATTCCCGAAGCATCCACGGGCAGTTCCCCGAAGGGCTGACACCGGCTGCGCCTCAGCAGCCAGACAACCTCACTCCCTCTGGTCGGGCACTGCAAGCCACACAGCCACTTGTGTCCCCTTTGTCCCTGGAGGCCGCAGCGCGTTTTGGGTTTTGGCGCGGACGGGCCCCTCTCGGCTTCCGTAGTCCATTTGCCCCGGAGCCTGCCAGACCTCTGGCCCCTGAGGCGGGCCCTGCTGAGTCCCCGAGCGCCTCCTGAGTTCCTGCCACCACCCTTGGGCCGGGATGAGGTGCCACCTTGTGCGTAGAAGCCCTGCACACAGGCAAGAAGCCCCCCAGGCCCGCGGGCGCGCCTGACCCTGGAGCCCCCTGGCTGGCTGCAGCCACAGGGAACGGGGGTTCTGAGTTGGCAGCCCCCATTCCCGAAGCATCCACGGGCAGTTCCCCGAAGGGCTGACACCGGCTGCGCCTCAGCAGCCAGACAACCTCCCTCCCTCTGGTCGGGCACTGCAAGCCACACAGCCACTTGTGTCCCCTGTGTCCCTGGAGGCCGCAGCGCGTTTTGGGTTTTGGCGCGGACGGGCCCCTCTCGGCTTCCGTAGTCCATTTGCCCCGGAGCCTGCCAGACCCCTTGCCCCAGGGGCGGGCCCTGCTGAGTCCCTGAGTGCCTCCTGAGTTCCTGCCACCACCCTTGGGCCGGGATGTGGTGCCACCTTGTGCGTAGAAGCCCTGCACACAGGCAAGAAGCCCCCCAGGCCCGCGGGCGCGCCCGACCCTGGAGCCCCCTGGCTGGCTGCAGCCACAGGGAACGGGGGTTCTGAGTTGGCAGCCCCCATTCCCGAAGCATCCACGGGCAGTTCCCCGAAGGGCTGACACCGGCTGCGCCTCAGCAGCCAGACAACCTCCCTCCCTCTGGTCGGGCACTGCAAGCCACACAGCCACTTGTGTCCCCTGTGTCCCTGGAGGCCGCAGCGCGTTTTGGGTTTTGGCGCGGACGGGCCCCTCTCGGCTTCCGTAGTCCATTTGCCCCGGAGCCTGCCAGACCCCTTGCCCCAGGGGCGGGCCTGCTGAGTCCCTGAGTGCCTCCTGAGTTCCTGCCACCACCCTTGGGCCGGGATGTGGTGCCACCTTGTGCGTAGAAGCCCTGCACACAGGCAAGAAGCCCCTAGGCCCGCGGGCGCGCCCGACCCTGGAGCCCCCTGGCTGGCTGCAGCCACAGGGAACGGGGGTTCTGAGTTGGCAGCCCCCATTCCCGAAGCATCCACGGGCAGTTCCCCGAAGGGCTGACACCGGCTGCGCCTCAGCAGCCAGACAACCTCCCTCCCTCTGGTCGGGCACTGCAAGCCACACAGCCACTTGTGTCCCCTGTGTCCCTGGAGGCCGCAGCGTGTTTTGGGTTTTGGCGCGGACGGGCCCCTCTCGGCTTCCGTAGTCCATTTGCCCCCGGAGCTTTGCCAGACCCCTGGCCCCAGGGGCGGGCCCTGCTGATTCCCCGAGCGCCTCCTGGGTTCCTGCCACCACCCTTGGCCGGGATGAGGTGCCACCTTGTGCGTAGAAGCCCTGCACACAGGCAAGAAGCCCCCCAGGCCCGCGGGCGCGCCCGACCCTGGAGCCCCCTGGCTGGCTGCAGCCACAGGGAACGGGGGTACTGAGTTGGCAGCCCCCATTCCCGAAGCATCCACGGGCAGTTCCCCGAAGGGCTGACACCGGCTGCGCCTCAGCAGCCAGACAACCTCCCTCCCTCTGGTCGGGCACTGCAAGCCACACAGCCACTTGTGTCCCCTTTGTCCCTGGTGGCCGCAGCGCGTTTTGGGTTTTGGCGCGGACGGGCCCCTCTCGGCTTCCGTAGTCCATTTGCCCCGGAGCCTGCCAGACCCCTGGCCCCAGAGGCGGGCCCTGCTGAGTCCCCGAGCGCCTCCTGAGTTCCTGCCACCACCCTTGGGCCGGGATGAGGTGCCACCTTGTGCGTAGAAGCCCTGCACACAGGCAAGAAGCCCCCCAGGCCCGCGGGCGCGCCCGACCCTGGAGCCCCCTGGCTGGCTGCAGCCACAGGGAACGGGGGTTCTGAGTTGGCAGCCCCCATTCCCGAAGCATCCACGGGCAGTTCCCCGAAGGGCTGACACCGGCTGCGCCTCAGCAGCCAGACAACCTCCCTCCCTCTGGTCGGGCACTGCAAGCCACACAGCCACTTGTGTCCCCTGTGTCCCTGGAGGCCGCAGCGCGTTTTGGGTTTTGGCGCGGACGGGCCCCTCTCGGCTTCCGTAGTCCATTTGCCCCCGGAGCTTTGCCAGACCCCTGGCCCCAGGGGCGGGCCCTGCTGAGTCCCCGAGCGCCTCCTGGGTTTTGCCACCACCCTTGGGCCGGGATGAGGTGCCACCTTGTGCGTAGAAGCCCTGCACACAGGCAAGAAGCCCCCCAGGCCCGCGGGCGCGCCCGACCCTGGAGCCCCCTGGCTGGCTGCAGCCACAGGGAACGGGGGTACTGAGTTGGCAGCCCCCATTCCCGAAGCATCCACGGGCAGTTCCCCGAAGGGCTGACACCGGCTGCGCCTCAGCAGCCAGACAACCTCCCTCCCTCTGGTCGGGCACTGCAAGCCACACAGCCACTTGTGTCCCCTGTGTCCCTGGAGGCCGCAGCGCGTTTTGGGTTTTGGCGCGGACGGGCCCCTCTCGGCTTCCGTAGTCCATTTGCCCCCGGAGCCTGCCAGACCGCTGGCCCCAGGGGCAGGCCCTGCTGAGTCCCTGAGCGCCACCTGGGTTCCTGCCACCACCCTTGGGCCGGGATGAGGTGCCACCTTGTGCGTAGAAGCCCTGCACACAGGCAAGAAGCCCCCCAGGCCCGCGGCGCACCCGACCCTGGAGCCCCCTGGCTGGCTGCAGCCACAGGGAACGGGGGTTCTGAGTTGGCAGCCCCCATTCCCGAAGCATCCACGGGCAGTTCCCCGAAGGGCTGACACCGGCTGCGCCTCAGCAGCCAGACAACCTCCCTCCCTCTGGTCGGGCACTGCAAGCCACACAGCCACTTGTGTCCCCTGTGTCCCTGGAGGCCGCAGCGCGTTTTGGGTTTTGGCGCGGACGGGCCCCTCTCGGCTTCCGTAGTCCATTTGCCCCGGAGCCTGCCAGACCCCTTGCCCCAGGGGCGGGCCCTGCTGAGTCCCTGAGTGCCTCCTGAGTTCCTGCCACCACCCTTGGGCCGGGATGTGGTGCCACCTTGTGCGTAGAAGCCCTGCACACAGGCAAGAAGCCCCCCAGGCCCGCGGGCGCGCCCAACCCTGGAGCCCCCTGGCTGGCTGCAGCCACAGGGAACGGGGGTTCTGAGTTGGCAGCCCCCATTCCCGAAGCATCCACGGGCAGTTCCCCGAAGGGCTGACACCGGCTGCGCCTCAGCAGCCAGACAACCTCCCTCCCTCTGGTCGGGCACTGCAAGCCACACAGCCACTTGTGTCCCCTGTGTCCCTGGAGGCCGCAGCGCGTTTTGGGTTTTGGCGCGGACGGGCCCCTCTCGGCTTCCGTAGTCCATTTGCCCCGGAGCCTGCCAGACCCCTTGCCGCAGGGGCGGGCCCTGCTGAGTCCCTGAGTGCCTCCTGAGTTCCTGCCACCACCCTTGGACCTGGATGTGGTGCCACCTTGTGCGTAGAAGCCCTGCACACAGGCAAGAAGCCCCCCAGGCCCGCGGGCGCGCCCGACCCTGGAGCCCCCTGGCTGGCTGCAGCCACAGGGAACGGGGGTTCTGAGTTGGCAGCCCCCATTCCCGAAGCATCCACGGGCAGTTCCCCGAAGGGCTGACACCGGCTGCGCCTCAGCAGCCAGACAACCTCCCTCCCTCTGGTCGGGCACTGCAAGCCACACAGCCACTTGTGTCCCCTTTGTCCCTGGAGGCCGCAGCGCGTTTTGGGTTTTGGCGCGGACGGGCCCCTCTCGGCTTCCGTAGTCCATTTGCCCCGGAGCCTGCCAGACCCCTGGCCCCAGAGGCGGGCCCTGCTGAGTCCCCGAGCGCCTCCTGAGTTCCTGCCACCACCCTTGGGCCGGGATGAGGTGCCACCTTGTGCGTAGAAGCCCTGCACACAGGCAAGAAGCCCCCCAGGCCCGCGGGCGCGCCCGACCCTGGAGCCCCCTGGCTGGCTGCAGCCACAGGGAACGGGGGTTCTGAGTTGGCAGCCCCCATTCCCGAAGCATCCACGGGCAGTTCCCCGAAGGGCTGACACCGGCTGCGCCTCAGCAGCCAGACAACCTCCCTCCATCTGGTCGGGCATTGCAAGCCACACAGCCACTTGTGTCCCCTGTGTCCCTGGAGGCCGCAGCGCGTTTTGGGTTTTGGCGCGGACGGGCCCCTCTCGGCTTCCGTAGTCCATTTGCCCCGGAGCCTGCCAGACCCCTTGCCCCAGGGGCGGGCCCTGCTGAGTCCCTGAGTGCCTCCTGAGTTCCTGCCACCACCCTTGGGCCGGGATGTGGTGCCACCTTGTGCGTATAAGCCCTGCACACAGGCAAGAAGCCCCCCAGGCCCGCGGGCGCGCCCGACCCTGGAGCCCCCTGGCTGGCTGCAGCCACAGGGAACGGGGGTTCTGAGTTGGCAGCCCCCATTCCCGAAGCATCCACGGGCAGTTCCCCGAAGGGCTGACACCGGCTGCGCCTCAGCAGCCAGACAACCTCACTCCCTCTGGTCGGGCACTGCAAGCCACACAGCCACTTGTGTCCCCTTTGTCCCTGGAGGCCGCAGCGCGTTTTGGGTTTTGGCGTGGACGGGCCCCTCTCGGCTTCCGTAGTCCATTTGCCCCGGAGCCTGCCAGACCTCTGGCCCCTGAGGCGGGCCCTGCTGAGTCCCCGAGCGCCTCCTGAGTTCCGGCCACCACCCTTGGGCCGGGATGAGGTGCCACCTTGTGCGTAGAAGCCCTGCACACAGGCAAGAAGCCCCCCAGGCCCGCGGGCGCGCCCGACCCTGGAGCCCCCTGGCTGGCTGCAGCCACAGGGAACGGGGGTTCTGAGTTGGCAGCCCCCATTCCCGAAGCATCCACGGGCAGTTCCCCGAAGGGCTGACACCGGCTGCGCCTCAGCAGCCAGACAACCTCCCTCCCTCTGGTCGGGCACTGCAAGCCACACAGCCACTTGGGTTCCCTGTGTCCCTGGAGGCCGCAGCGCGTTTTGGGTTTTGGCGCGGACGGGCCCCTCTCGGCTTCCGTAGTCCATTTGCCCCCGGAGCCTGCCAGACCGCTGGCCCAAGGGGCAGGCCCTGCTGAGTCCCTGAGCGCCACCTGGGTTCCTGCCACCACACTTGGGCCTGGATGTGGTGCCACCTTGTGCGTAGAAGCCCTGCACACAGGCAAGAAGCCCCCCAGGCCCGCGGGCGCGCCCGACCCTGAAGCCCCCTGGCTGGCTGCAGCCACAGGGAACGGGGGTTCTGAGTTGGCAGCCCCCATTCCCGAAGCATCCACGGGCAGTTCCCTGAAGGGCTGACACCGGCTGCGCCTCAGCAGCCAGACAACCTCCCTCCCTCTGGTCGGGCACTGCAAGCCACACAGCCACTTGTGTCCCCTGTGTCCCTGGAGGCCGCAGCGCATTTTGGGTTTTGGCGCGGACGGGCCCCTCTCGGCTTCCGTAATCCATTTGCCCCCGGAGCTTGCTAGACCCCTGGCCCCAGGGCCGGGCCCTGCTGAGTCCCCGAGCGCCTCCTGGGTTCCTGCCACCACCCTTGGGCCGGGATGAGGTGCCACCTTGTGCGTAGAAGCCCTGCACACAGGCAAGAAGACCCCCAGGCCCTCGGGCTAACCCGACCCTGGAGCCCGCTGGCTGGCTGCAGCCACAGGGAATGGGGGTTCTGAGTTGGCAGCCCCCATTCCCGAAGCATCCACGGGCAGTTCCCCGAAGGGCTGACACCGGCTGCGCCTCAGCAGCCAGACAACCTCCCTCCCTCTGGTCAGGCACTGCAAGCCACACAGCCACTTGTGTCCCCTGTGTCCCTGGAGGCCGCAGCGCGTTTTGGGTTTTGGCGCGGACGGGCCCCTCTCGGCTTCCGTAGTCCATTTGCCCCCGGAGCCTGCCAGACCGCTGGCCCCAGGGGCAGGCCCTGCTGAGTCCCTGAGCGCCACCTGGGTTCCTGCCACCACCCTTGGGCCGGGATGAGGTGCCAACTTGTGCGTAGAAGCCCTGCACACAGGCAAGAAGCCCCCCAGGCCCGCGGCGAACCCGACCCTGGAGCCCCCTGGCTGGCTGCAGCCACAGGGAACGGGGGTTCTGAGTTGGCAGCCCCCATTCCCGAAGCATCCACGGGCAGTTCCCCGAAGGGCTGACACCGGCTGTGCCTCTGCAGCCAGACAACCTCCCTCCCTCTGGTCGGGCACTGCAAGCCACACAGCCACTTGTGTCCCCTGTGTCCCTGGAGGCCGCAGCGCGTTTTGGGTTTTGGCGCGGACGGGCCCCTCTCGGCTTCCGTAGTCCATTTGCCCCCGGAGCCTGCCAGACCCCTGGCCCCAGGGGCAGGACCTGCTGAGTCCCCGAGCGCCTCCTGGGTTCCTGCCACCACCCTTGGGCCGGGATGAGGTGCCACCTTGTGCGTAGAAGCCCTGCACACAGGCAAGAAGCCCCCCAGGCCCGCGGGCGCGCCCGACCCTGGAGCCCCCTGGCTGGCTGCAGCCACAGGGAACGGGGGTTCTGAGTTGGCAGCCCCCCATTCCCGAAGCATCCACGGGCAGTTCCCCGAAGGGCTGACACCGGCTGCGCCTCAGCAGCCAGACAACCTCCCTCCCTCTGGTCGGGCACTGCAAGCCACACAGCCACTTGTGTCCCCTGTGTCCCTGGAGGCCGCAGCGCATTTTGGGTTTTGGCGCGGACGGGCCCCTCTCGGCTTCCGTAGTCCATTTGCCCCGGAGCCTGCCAGACCCCTTGCCCCAGGGGCGGGCCCTGCTGAGTCCGTGAGAGCCTCCTGAGTTCCTGCCACCACCCTTGGGCCGGGATGTGGTGCCACCTTGTGCGTAGAAGCCCTGCACACAGGCAAGAAGCCCCCCAGGCCCGCGGGCGCGCCCGACCCTGGAGCCCCCTGGCTGGCTGCAGCCACAGGGAACGGGGGTTCTGAGTTGGCAGCCCCCATTCCCGAAGCATCCACGGGCAGTTCCCCGAAGGGCTGACACCGGCTGCGCCTCAGCAGCCAGACAACCTCCCTCCCTCTGGTCGGGCACTGCAAGCCACACAGCCACTTGTGTCCCCTGTGTCCCTGGAGGCCGCAGCGCGTTTTGGGTTTTGGCGCGGACGGGCCCCTCTCGGCTTCCGTAGTCCATTTGCCCCGGAGCCTGCCAGACCCCTTGCCCCAGGGGCGGGTCCTGCTGAGTCCCCGAGCGCCTCCTGAGTTCCTGCCACCACCCTTGGGCCGGGATGTGGTGCCACCTTGTGCGTAGAAGCCCTGCACACAGGCAAGAAGCCCCTAGGCCCGCGGGCGCGCCCGACCCTGGAGCCCCCTGGCTGGCTGCAGCCACAGGGAACGGGGGTTCTGAGTTGGCAGCCCCCATTCCCGAAGCATCCACGGGCAGTTCCACGAAGGGCTGACACCGGCTGCGCCTCAGCAGCCAGACAACCTCCCTCCCTCTGGTCGGGCACTGCAAGCCACACAGCCACTTGTGTCCCCTGTGTCCCTGGAGGCCGCAGCGCGTTTTGGGTTTTGGCGTGGACGGGCCCCTCTCGGCTTCCGTAGTCCATTTGCCCTGGAGCCTGCCAGACCCCTGGCCCCAGGGGCGGGCCCTGCTGAGTCCCCGAGCGCCTCCTGAGTTCCTGCCACCACCCTTGGGCCGGGATGAGGTGCCACCTTGTGCGTAGAAGCCCTGCACACAGGCAAGAAGCCCCCCAGGCCCGCGGGCGCGCCCGACCCTGGAGCCCCCTGGCTGGCTGCAGCCACAGGGAATGGGGGTTCTGAGTTGGCAGCCCCCATTCCCGAAGCATCCATGGGCAGTTCCCCGAAGGGCTGACACCGGCTGCGCCTCAGCAGCCAGACAACCTCCCTCCCTCTGGTCGGGCACTGCAAGCCACACAGCCACTTGTGTCCCCTTTGTCCCTGGAGGCCGCAGCGCGTTTTGGGTTTTGGCGCGGACGGGCCCCTCTCGGCTTCCGTAGTCCATTTGCCCCGGAGCCTGCCAGACCCCTGGCCCCAGAGGCGGGCCCTGCTGAGTCCCCGAGCGCCTCCTGAGTTCCTGCCACCACCCTTGGACCGGGATGAGGTGCCACCTTGTGCGTAGAAGCCCTGCACACAGGCAAGAAGCCCCCCAGGCCCGCGGGCGCGCCCGACCCTGGAGCCCCCTGGCTGGCTGCAGCCACAGGGAACGGGGGTTCTGAGTTGGCAGCCCCCATTCCCGAAGCATCCACGGGCAGTTCCCCGAAGGGCTGACACCGGCTGCGCCTCAGCAGCCAGACAACCTCCCTCCCTCTGGTCGGGCACTGCAAGCCACACAGCCACTTGTGTCCCCTGTGTCCCTGGAGGCCGCAGCGCGTTTTGGGTTTTGGCGCGGACGGGCCCCTCTCGGCTTCCGTAGTCCATTTGCCCCCGGAGCCTGCCAGACCGCTGGCCCCAGGGGCAGGCCCTGCTGAGTCCCCGAGCGCCACCTGGGTTCCTGCCACCACACTTGGGCCGGGATGTGGTGCCACCTTGTGCGTAGAAGCCCTGCACAAAGGCAAGAAGCCCCCCAGGCCCGCGGCGCACCCGACCCTGGAGCCCCCTGGCTGGCTGCAGCCACAGGGAACGGGGGTTCTGAGTTGGCAGCCCCCATTCCCGAAGCATCCACGGGCAGTTCCCCGAAGGGCTGACACCGGCTGCGCCTCAGCAGCCAGACAACCTCCCTCCCTCTGGTCGGGCACTGCAAGCCACACAGCCACTTGTGTCCCCTGTGTCCCTGGAGGCCGCAGCACGTTTTGGGTTTTGGCGCGGACGGGCCCCTCTCGGCTTCCGTAGTCCATTTGCCCCCGGAGCTTTGCCAGACCCCTGGCCCCAGGGGCGGGCCCTGCTGAGTCCCCGAGCGCCTCCTGGGTTCCTGCCACCACCCTTGGGCCGGGATGAGGTGCCACCTTGTGCGTAGAAGCCCTGCACACAGGCAAGAAGCCCCACAGGCCCGCGGGCGCGCCCGACCCTGGAGCCCCTGGCTGGCTGCAGCCACAGGGAACGGGGGTACTGAGTTGGCAGCCCCCATTCCCGAAGCATCCACGGGCAGTTCCCCGAAGGGCTGACACCGGCTGCGCCTCAGCAGCCAGACAAGCTCCCTCACTCTGGTCGGGCACTGCAAGCCACACAGCCACTTGTGTCCCCTGTGTCCCTGGAGGCCGCAGCGCGTTTTGGGTTTTGGCGCGGACGGGCCCCTCTCGGCTTCCGTAGTCCATTTGCCCCGGAGCCTGCCAGACCCCTTGCCCCAGGGGCGGGCCCTGCTGAGTCCCTGAGTGCCTCCTGAGTTCCTGCCACCACCCTTGGGCCGGGATGTGGTGCCACCTTGTGCGTAGAAGCCCTGCACACAGGCAAGAAGCCCCCCAGGCCCGCGGGCGCGCCCGACCCTGGAGCCCCCTGGCTGGCTGCAGCCACAGGGAACGGGGGTTCTGAGTTGGCAGCCCCCATTCCCGAAGCATCCACGGGCAGTTCCCTGAAGGGCTGACACCGGCTGCGCCTCAGCAGCCAGACAACCTCCCTCCCTCTGGTCGGGCACTGCAAGCCACACAGCCACTTGTGTCCCCTGTGTCCCTGGAGGCCGCAGCGCGTTTTGGGTTTTGGCGCGGACGGGCCCCTCTCGGCTTCCGTAGTCCATTTGCCCCGGAGCCTGCCAGACCCCTTGCCCCAGGGGCGGGCCCTGCTGAGTCCCTGAGTGCCTCCTGAGTTCCTGCCACCACCCTTGGACCGGGATGTGGTGCCACCTTGTGCGTAGAAGCCCTGCACACAGGCAAGAAGCCCCCCAGGCCCGCGGGCGCGCCCGACCCTGGAGCCCCCTGGCTGGCTGCAGCCACAGGGAACGGGGGTTCTGAGTTGGCAGCCCCCATTTCCGAAGCATCCACGGGCAGTTCCCCGAAGGGCTGACACCGGCTGCGCCTCAGCAGCCAGACAACCTCCCTCCCTCTGGTCGGGCACTGCAAGCCACACAGCCACTTGTGTCCCCTTTGTCCCTGGAGGCCGCAGCGCGTTTTGGGTTTTGGCGCGGACGGGCCCCTCTCGGCTTCCGTAGTCCATTTGCCCCGGAGCCTGCCAGACCCCTGGCCCCAGAGGCGGGCCCTGCTGAGTCCCCGAGCGCCTCCTGAGTTCCTGCCACCACCCTTGGGCCGGGATGAGGTGCCACCTTGTGCGTAGAAGCCCTGCACACAGGCAAGAAGCCCCCCAGGCCCGCGGGCGCGCCCGACCCTGGAGCCCCCTGGCTGGCTGCAGCCACAGGGAACGGGGGTTCTGAGTTGGCAGCCCCCATTCCCGAAGCATCCACGGGCAGTTCCCCGAAGGGCTGACACCGGCTGCGCCTCAGCAGCCAGACAACCTCTCTCCATCTGGTCGCTGGTCGGGCACTGCAAGCCACACAGCCACTTGTGTCCCCTGTGTCCCTGGAGGCCGCAGCGCGTTTTGGGTTTTGGCGCGGACGGGCCCCTCTCGGCTTCCGTAGTCCATTTGCCCCGGAGCCTGCCAGACCCCTTGCCCCAGGGGCGGGCCCTGCTGAGTCCCCGAGTGCCTCCTGAGTTCCTGCCACCACCCTTGGGCCGGGATGTGGTGCCACCTTGTGCGTAGAAGCCCTGCACACAGGCAAGAAGCCCCCCAGGCCCGCGGGCGCGCCCGACCCTGGAGCCCCCTGGCTGGCTGCAGCCACAGGGAACGGGGGTTCTGAGTTGGCAGCCCCCATTCCCGAAGCATCCACGGGCAGTTCCCCGAAGGGCTGACACCGGCTGCGCCTCAGCAGCCAGCCAACCTCCCTCCCTCTGGTCGGGCACTGCAAGCCACACAGCCACTTGTGTCCCCTGTGTCCCTGGAGGCCGCAGCGCGTTTTGGGTTTTGGCGCGGACGGGCCCCTCTCGGCTTCCGTAGTCCATTTGCCCCGGAGCCTGCCAGACCCCTTGCCCCAGGGGCGGGCCCTGCTGAGTCCCTGAGTGCCTCCTGAGTTCCTGCCACCACCCTTGGGCCGGGATGTGGTGCCGCCTTGTGCGTAGAAGCCCTGCACACAGGCAAGAAGCCCCCCAGGCCCGCGGGCGCGCCCGACCCTGGAGCCCCCTGGCTGGCTGCAGCCACAGGGAATGGGGGTTCTGAGTTGGCAGCCCCCATTCCCGAAGCATCCACGGGCAGTTCCCCGAAGGGCTGACACCGGCTGCGCCTCAGCAGCCAGACAACCTCCCTCCCTCTGGTCGGGCACTGCAAGCCACACAGCCACTTGTGTCCCCTGTGTCCCTGGAGGCCGCAGCGCGTTTTGGGTTTTGGCGCGGACGGGCCCCTCTCGGCTTCCGTAGTCCATTTGCCCCGGAGCCTGCCAGACCCCTTGCCCCAGGGGCGGGCCCTGCTGAGTCCCTGAGTGCCTCCTGAGTTCCTGCCACCACCCTTGGGCCGGGATGTGGTGCCGCCTTGTGCGTAGAAGCCCTGCACACAGGCAAGAAGCCCCCCAGGCCCGCGGGCGCGCCCGACCCTGGAGCCCCCTGGCTGGCTGCAGCCACAGGGAACGGGGGTTCTGAGTTGGCAGCCCCCATTCCCGAAGCATCCACGGGCAGTTCCCCGAAGGGCTGACACCGGCTGCGCCTCAGCAGCCAGACAACCTCCCTCCCTCTGGTCGGGCACTGCAAGCCACACAGCCACTTGTGTCCCCTGTGTCCCTGGAGGCCGCAGCGCGTTTTGGGTTTTGGCGCGGACGGGCCCCTCTCGGCTTCCGTAGTCCATTTGCCCCGGAGCCTGCCAGACCCCTTGCCCCAGGGGCGGGCCCTGCTGAGTCCCTGAGTGCCTCCTGAGTTCCTGCCACCACCCTTGGGCCGGGATGTGGTGCCGCCTTGTGCGTAGAAGCCCTGCACACAGGCAAGAAGCCCCCCAGGCCCGCGGGCCGCGCCCGACCCTGGAGCCCCCTGGCTGGCTGCAGCCACAGGGAACGGGGGTTCTGAGTTGGCAGCCCCCATTCCCGAAGCATCCACGGGCAGTTCCCCGAAGGGCTGACACCGGCTGCGCCTCAGCAGCCAGACAACCTCCCTCCCTCTGGTCGGGCACTGCAAGCCACACAGCCACTTGTGTCCCCTGTGTCCCTGGAGGCCGCAGCGCGTTTTGGGTTTTGGCGCGGACGGGCCCCTCTCGGCTTCCGTAGTCCATTTGCCCCGGAGCCTGCCAGACCCCTTGCCCCAGGGGCGGGCCCTGCTGAGTCCCCGAGCGCCTCCTGAGTTCCTGCCACCACCCTTGGGCCGGGATGTGGTGCCACCTTGTGCGTAGAAGCCCTGCACACAGGCAAGAAGCCCCCCAGGCCCGCGGGCGCGCCCGACCCTGGAGCCCCCTGGCTGGCTGCAGCCACAGGGAACGGGGGTTCTGAGTTGGCAGCCCCCATTCCCGAAGCATCCACGGGCAGTTCCCCGAAGGGCTGACACCGGCTGCGCCTCAGCAGCCAGACAACCTCCCTCCCTCTGGTCGGGCACTGCAAGCCACACAGCCACTTGTGTCCCCTGTGTCCCTGGAGGCCGCAGCGCGTTTTGGGTTTTGGCGCGGACGGGCCCCTCTCGGCTTCCGTAGTCCATTTGCCCCGGAGCCTGCCAGACCCCTTGCCCCAGGGGCGGGCCCTGCTGAGTCCCTGAGTGCCTCCTGAGTTCCTGCCACCACCCTTGGGCCGGGATGTGGTGCCACCTTGTGCGTAGAAGCCCTGCACACAGGCAAGAAGCCCCCCAGGCCCGCGGGCGCGCCCGACCCTGGAGCCCCCTGGCTGGCTGCAGCCACAGGGAATGGGGGTTCTGAGTTGGCAGCCCCCATTCCCGAAGCATCCACGGGCAGTTCCCCGAAGGGCTGACACCGGCTGCGCCTCAGCAGCCAGACAACCTCCCTCCCTCTGGTCGGGCACTGCAAGCCACACAGCCACTTGTGTCCCCTGTGTCCCTGGAGGCCGCAGCGCGTTTTGGGTTTTGGCGCGGACGGGCCCCTCTCGGCTTCCGTAGTCCATTTGCCCCGGAGCCTGCCAGACCCCTTGCCCCAGGGGCGGGCCCTGCTGAGTCCCTGAGTGCCTCCTGAGTTCCTGCCACCACCCTTGGGCCGGGATGTGGTGCCACCTTGTGCGTAGAAGCCCTGCACACAGGCAAGAAGCCCCCCAGGCCCGCGGGCGCGCCCGACCCTGGAGCCCCCTGGCTGGCTGCAGCCACAGGGAACGGGGGTTCTGAGTTGGCAGCCCCCATTCCCGAAGCATCCACGGGCAGTTCCCCGAAGGGCTGACACCGGCTGCGCCTCAGCAGCCAGACAACCTCCCTCCCTCTGCTCGGTCACTGCAAGCCACACAGCCACTTGTGTCCCCTGTGTCCCTGGAGGCCGCAGCGCGTTTTGGGTTTTGGCGCGGACGGGCCCCTCTCGGCTTCCGTAGTCCATTTGCCCCGGAGCCTGCCAGACCCCTTGCCCCAGGGGCGGGCCCTGCTGAGTCCCTGAGTGCCTCCTGAGTTCCTGCCACCATCCTTGGGCCGGGATGTGGTGCCACCTTGTGCGTAGAAGCCCTGCACACAGGCAAGAAGCCCCCCAGGCCCGCGGGCGCGCCCGACCCTGGAGCCCCCTGGCTGGCTGCAGCCACAGGGAACGGGGGTTCTGAGTTGGCAGCCCCCATTCCCGAAGCATCCACGGGCAGTTCCCCGAAGGGCTGACACCGGCTGCGCCTCAGCAGCCAGACAACCTCCCTCCCTCTGGTCGGGCACTGCAAGCCACACAGCCACTTGTGTCCCCTGTGTCCCTGGAGGCCGCAGCGCGTTTCGGGTTTTGGCGCGGACGGGCCCCTCTCGGCTTCCGGAGTCCATTTGCCCTGGAGCCTGCCAGACCCCTGGCCCCAGAGGCGGGCCCTGCTGAGTCCCCGAGCGCCTCCTGAGTTCCTGCCACCACCCTTGGGCCGGGATGAGGTGCCACCTTGTGCGTAGAAGCCCTGCACACAGGCAAGAAGCCCCCCAGGCCCACGGGCGCGCCCGACCCTGGAGCCCCCTGGCTGGCTGCAGCCACAGGGAACGGGGGTTCTGAGTTGGCAGCCCCCATTCCCGAAGCATCCACGGGCAGTTCCCCGAAGGGCTGACACCGGCTGCGCCTCAGCAGCCAGACAACCTCCCTCCCTCTGGTCGGGCACTGCAAGCCACACAGCCACTTGTGTCCCCTGTGTCCCTGGAGGCCGCAGCGCGTTTTGGGTTTTGGCGTGGACGGGCCCCTCTCGGCTTCTGTAGTCCATTTGCCCCGGAGCCTGCCCCACCCCTTGCCCCAGGGGCGGGCCCTGCTGAGTCCCTGAGTGCCTCCTGAGTTCCTGCCACCACCCTTGTGCCGGGATGTGGTGCCACATTGTGCGTAGAAGCCCTGCACACAGGCAAGAAGCCCCCCAGGCCCGCGGGCGCGCCCGACCCTGGAGCCCCCTGGCTGGCTGCAGCCACAGGGAACGGGGGTTCTGAGTTGGCAGCCCCCAATCCCGAAGCATCCACGGGCAGTTCCCCGAAGGGCTGACACCGGCTGCGCCTCAGCAGCCAGACAACCTCCCTCCCTCTGGTCGGGCACTGCAAGCCACACAGCCACTTGTGTCCCCTGTGTCCCTGGAGGCCGCAGCGCGTTTTGGGTTTTGGCGCGGACGGGCCCCTCTCGGCTTCCGTAGTCCATTTGCCCCGGAGCCTGCCAGACCCCTTGCTCCAGGGGCGGGCCCTGCTGAGTCCCCGAGTGCCTCCTGAGTTCCTGCCACCACCCTTGGGCCGGGATGTGGTGCCACCTTGTGCGTAGAAGCCCTGCACACAGGCAAGAAGCCCCCCAGGCCCGCGGGCGCGCCCGACCCTGGAGCCCCCTGGCTGGCTGCAGCCACAGGGAATGGGGGTTCTGAGTTGGCAGCCCCCATTCCCGAAGCATCCACGGGCAGTTCCCCGAAGGGCTGACACCGGCTGCGCCTCAGCAGCCAGACAACCTCCCTCCCTCTGGTCGGGCACTGCAAGCCACACAGCCACTTGTGTCCCCTGTGTCCCTGGAGGCCGCAGCGCGTTTTGGGTTTTGGCGCGGACGGGCCCCTCTCGGCTTCCGTAGTCCATTTGCCCCGGAGCCTGCCAGACCCCTTGCCCCAGGGGCGGGCCCTGCTGAGTCCCCGAGTGCCTCCTGAGTTCCTGCCACCACCCTTGGGCCGGGATGTGGTGCCACCTTGTGCGTAGAAGCCCTGCACACAGGCAAGAAGCCCCCCAGGCCCGCGGGCGCGCCCGACCCTGGAGCCCCCTGGCTGGCTGCAGCCACAGGGAACGGGGGTTCTGAGTTGGCAGCCCCCATTCCCGAAGCATCCACGGGCAGTTCCCCAAAGGGCTGACACCGGCTGCGCCTCAGCAGCCAGCCAACCTCCCTCCCTCTGGTCGGGCACTGCAAGCCACACAGCCACTTGTGTCCCCTGTGTCCCTGGAGGCCGCAGCGCGTTTTGGGTTTTGGCGCGGACGGGCCCCTCTCGGCTTCCGTAGTCCATTTGCCCCGGAGCCTGCCAGACCCCTTGCCCCAGGGGCGGGCCCTGCTGAGTCCCCGAGTGCCTCCTGAGTTCCTGCCACCACCCTTGGGCCGGGATGTGGTGCCACCTTGTGCGTAGAAGCCCTGCACACAGGCAAGAAGCCCCCCAGGCCCGCGGGCGCGCCCGACCCTGGAGCCCCCTGGCTGGCTGCAGCCACAGGGAACGGGGGTTCTGAGTTGGCAGCCCCCATTCCCGAAGCATCCACGGGCAGTTCCCCGAAGGGCTTGACACCCGGCTGCGCCTCAGCAGCCAGACAACCTCCCTCCCTCTGGTCGGGCACTGCAAGCCACACAGCCACTTGTGTCCCTGTGTCCCTGGAGGCCGCAGCGCGTTTTGGGTTTTGGCGCGGACGGGCCCCTCTCGGCTTCCGTAGTCCATTTGCCCCGGAGCCTGCCAGACCCCTTGCCCCAGGGGCGGGCCCTGCTGAGTCCCTGAGTGCCTCCTGAGTTCCTGCCACCACCCTTGGGCCGGGATGTGGTGCCACCTTGTGCGTAGAAGCCCTGCACACAGGCAAGAAGCCCCCCAGGCCCGCGGGCGCGCCCGACCCTGGAGCCCCCTGGCTGGCTGCAGCCACAGGGAACGGGGGTTCTGAGTTGGCAGCCCCCATTCCCGAAGCATCCACGGGCAGTTCCCCGAAGGGCTGACACCGGCTGCGCCTCAGCAGCCAGACAACCTCCCTCCCTCTGGTCGGGCACTGCAAGCCACACAGCCACTTGTGTCCCCTGTGTCCCTGGAGGCCGCAGCGCGTTTTGGGTTTTGGCGCGGACGGGCCCCTCTCGGCTTCCGTAGTCCATTTGCCCCGGAGCCTGCCAGACCCCTGGCCCCAGAGGCGGGCCCTGCTGAGTCCCCGAGCGCCTCCTGAGTTCCTGCCACCACCCTTGGGCCGGGATGAGGTGCCACCTTGTGCGTAGAAGCCCTGCACACAGGCAAGAAGCCCCCCAGGCCCGCGGGCGCGCCCGACCCTGGAGCCCCCTGGCTGGCTGCAGCCACAGGGAACGGGGGTTCTGAGTTGGCAGCCCCCATTCCCGAAGCATCCACGGGCAGTTCCCCGAAGGGCTGACACCGGCTGCGCCTCAGCAGCCAGACAACCTCCCTCCCTCTGGTCGGGCACTGCAAGCCACACAGCCACTTGTGTCCCCTGTGTCCCTGGAGGCCGCAGCGCGTTTTGGGTTTTGGCGCGGACGGGCCCCTCTCGGCTTCCGTAGTCCATTTGCCCGGAGCCTCCCAGACCCCTTGCCCCAGCGGCGGGCCCTGCTGAGTCCCTGAGTGCCTCCTGAGTTCCTGCCACCACCCTTGGGCCGGGATGTGGTGCCACCTTGTGCGTAGAAGCCCTGCACACAGGCAAGAAGCCCCCCAGGCCCGCGGGCGCGCCCGACCCTGGAGCCCCCTGGCTGGCTGCAGCCACAGGGAACGGGGGTTCTGAGTTGGCAGCCCCCATTCCCGAAGCATCCACGGGCAGTTCCCCGAAGGGCTGACACCGGCTGCGCCTCAGCAGCCAGACAACCTCCCTCCCTCTGGTCGGGCACTGCAAGCCACACAGCCACTTGTGTCCCCTTTGTCCCTGGAGGCCGCAGCGCGTTTTGGGTTTTGGCGCGGACGGGCCCCTCTCGGCTTCCGTAGTCCATTTGCCCCGGAGCCTGCCAGACCCCTGGCCCCAGAGGCGGGCCCTGCTGAGTCCCCGAGCGCCTCCTGAGTTCCTGCCACCACCCTTGGGCCGGGATGAGGTGCCACCTTGTGCGTAGAAGCCCTGCACACAGGCAAGAAGCCCCCCAGGCCCGCGGGCGCGCCCGACCCTGGAGCCCCCTGGCTGGCTGCAGCCACAGGGAACGGGGGTTCTGAGTTGGCAGCCCCCATTCCCGAAGCATCCACGGGCAGTTCCCCGAAGGGCTGACACCGGCTGCGCCTCAGCAGCCAGACAACCTCCCTCCTTCTGGTCGGGCACTGCAAGCCACACAGCCACTTGTGTCCCCTGTGTCCCTGGAGGCCGCAGCGCGTTTTGGGTTTTGGCGCGGACGGGCCCCTCTCGGCTTCCGTAGTCCATTTGCCCCGGAGCCTGCCAGACCCCTTGCCCCAGGGGCAGGCCCTGCTGAGTCCCTGAGTGCCTCCTGAGTTCCTGCCACCACCCTTGGGCCGGGATGTGGTGCCACCTTGTGCGTAGAAGCCCTGCACACAGGCAAGAAGCCCCCCAGGCCCGCGGGCGCGCCCGACCCTGGAGCCCCCTGGCTGGCTGCAGCCACAGGGAACGGGGCTTCTGAGTTGGCAGCCCCCATTCCCGAAGCATCCACGGGCAGTTCCCCGAAGGGCTGACACCGGCTGCGCCTCAGCAGCCAGACAACCTCCCTCCCTCTGGTCGGGCACTGCAAGCCACACAGCCACTTGTGTCCCCTGTGTCCCTGGAGGCCGCAGCGCGTTTTGGGTTTTGGCGCGGACGGGCCCCTCTCGGCTTCCGTAGTCCATTTGCCCCGGATTCTGCCAGATCCCTTGCCCCAGGGGCGGGCCCTGCTGAGTCCCCGAGTGCCTCCTGAGTTCCTGCCACCACCCTTGGGCCGGGATGTGGTGCCACCTTGTGCGTAGAAGCCCTGCACACAGGCAAGAAGCCCCCCAGGCCCGCGGGCGCGCCCGACCCTGGAGCCCCCTGGCTGGCTGCAGCCACAGGGAACGGGGGTTCTGAGTTGGCAGCCCCCATTCCCGAAGCATCCACGGGCAGTTCCCCGAAGGGCTGACACCGGCTGCGCCTCAGCAGCCAGACAACCTCCCTCCCTCTGGTCGGGCACTGCAAGCCACACAGCCACTTGTGTCCCCTGTGTCCCTGGAGGCCGCAGCGCGTTTTGGGTTTTGGCGCGGACGGGCCCCTCTCGGCTTCCGTAGTCCATTTGCCCCGGAGCCTGCCAGACCCCTGGCCCCAGAGGCGGGCCCTGCTGAGTCCCCGAGCGCCTCCTGAGTTCCTGCCACCACCCTTGGGCCGGGATGAGGTGCCACCTTGTGCGTAGAAGCCCTGCACACAGGCAAGAAGCCCCCCAGGCCCGCGGGCGCGCCCGACCCTGGAGCCCCCTGGCTGGCTGCAGCCACAGGGAACGGGGGTTCTGAGTTGGCAGCCCCCATTCCCGAAGCATCCACGGGCAGTTCCCCGAAGGGCTGACACCGGCTGCGCCTCAGCAGCCAGACAACCTCCCTCCCTCTGGTCGGGCACTGCAAGCCACACAGCCACTTGTGTCCCCTGTGTCCCTGGAGGCCGCAGCGCGTTTTGGGTTTTGGCGCGGACGGGCCCCTCTCGGCTTCCGTAGTCCATTTGCCCGGAGCCTGCCAGACCCCTTGCCCCAGCGGCGGGCCCTGCTGAGTCCCTGAGTGCCTCCTGAGTTCCTGCCACCACCCTTGGGCCGGGATGTGGTGCCACCTTGTGCGTAGAAGCCCTGCACACAGGCAAGAAGCCCCCCAGGCCCGCGGGCGCGCCCGACCCTGGAGCCCCCTGGCTGGCTGCAGCCACAGTGAACGGGGGTTCTGAGTTGGCAGCCCCCATTCCCGAAGCATCCACGGGCAGTTCCCCGAAGGGCTGACACCGGCTGCGCCTCAGCAGCCAGACAACCTCCCTCCCTCTGGTCGGGCACTGCAAGCCACACAGCCACTTGTGTCCCCTGTGTCCCTGGAGGCCACAGCGCGTTTTGGGTTTTGGCGCGGACGGGCCCCTCTAGGCTTCCGTAGTCCATTTACCCCGGAGCCTGCCAGACCCCTGGCCCCAGAGGCGGGCCCTGCTGAGTCCCCGAGCGCCTCCTGAGTTCCTGCCACCACCCTTGGGCCGGGATGTGGTGCCACCTTGTGCGTAGAAGCCCTGCACACAGGCAAGAAGCCCCCCAGGCCCGCGGGCGCGCCCGACCCTGGAGCCCCCTGGCTGGCTGCAGCCACAGGGAACGGGGGTTCTGAGTTGGCAGCCCCCATTCCCGAAGCATCCACGGGCAGTTCCCCGAAGGGCTGACACCGGCTGCGCCTCAGCAGCCAGACAACCTCCCTCCCTCTGGTCGGGCACTGCAAGCCACACAGCCACTTGTGTCCCCTGTGTCCCTGGAGGCCGCAGCGCGTTTTGGGTTTTGGCGCGGACGGGCCCCTCTCGGCTTCCGTAGTCCATTTGCCCCGGAGCCTGCCAGACCCCTTGCCCCAGGGGCAGGCCCTGCTGAGTCCCTGAGTGCCTCCTGAGTTCCTGCCACCACCCTTGGGCCGGGATGTGGTGCCACCTTGTGCGTAGAAGCCCTGCACACAGGCAAGAAGCCCCCCAGGCCCGCGGGCGCGCCCGACCCTGGAGCCCCCTGGCTGGCTGCAGCCACAGGGAACGGGGCTTGTGAGTTGGCAGCCCCCATTCCCGAAGCATCCACGGGCAGTTCCCCGAAGGGCTGACACCGGCTGCGCCTCAGCAGCCAGACAACCTCCCTCCCTCTGGTCGGGCACTGCAAGCCACACAGCCACTTGTGTCCCCTGTGTCCCTGGAGGCCGCAGCGCGTTTTGGGTTTTGGCGCGGACGGGCCCCTCTCGGCTTCCGTAGTCCATTTGCCCCGGAGCCTGCCAGATCCCTTGCCCCAGGGGCGGGCCCTGCTGAGTCCCCGAGTGCCTCCTGAGTTCCTGCCACCACCCTTGGGCCGGGATGTGGTGCCACCTTGTGCGTAGAAGCCCTGCACACAGGCAAGAAGCCCCTAGGCCCGCGGGCGCGCCCGACCCTGGAGCCCCCTGGCTGGCTGCAGCCACAGGGAACGGGGGTTCTGAGTTGGCAGCCCCCATTCCCGAAGCATCCACGGGCAGTTCCCCGAAGGGCTGACACCGGCTGCGCCTCAGCAGCCAGACAACCTCCCTCCCTCTGGTCGGGCACTGCAAGCCACACAGCCACTTGTGTCCCCTGTGTCCCTGGAGGCCGCAGCGCATTTTGGGTTTTGGCGCGGACGGGCCCCTCTCGGCTTCCGGAGTCCATTTGCCCTGGAGCCTGCCAGACCCCTGGCCCCAGAGGCGGGCCCTGCTGAGTCCCCGAGTGCCTCCTGAGTTCCTGCCACCACCCTTGGGCCGGGATGAGGTGCCACCTTGTGCGTAGAAGCCCTGCACACAGGCAAGAAGCCCCCCAGGCCCGCGGGCGCGCCCGACCCTGGAGCCCCCTGGCTGGCTGCAGCCACAGGGAACGGGGGTTCTGAGTTGGCAGCCCCCATTCCCGAAGCATCCACGGGCAGTTCCCCGAAGGGCTGACACCGGCTGCGCCTCAGCAGCCAGACAACCTCCCTCCCTCTGGTCGGGCACTGCAAGCCACACAGCCACTTGTGTCCCCTGTGTCCCTGGAGGCCGCAGCGCGTTTTGGGTTTTGGCGCGGACGGGCCCCTCTCGGCTTCCGTAGTCCATTTGCCCCGGAGCCTGCCAGACCCCTTGCCCCAGGAGCGGGCCCTGCTGAGTCCCTGAGTGCCTCCTGAGTTCCTGCCACCACCCTTGGGCCGGGATGTGGTGCCACCTTGTGCGTAGAAGCCCTGCACACAGGCAAGAAGCCCCCCAGGCCCGCGGGCGCGCCCGACCCTGGAGCCCCCTGGCTGGCTGCAGCCACAGGGAACGGGGGTTCTGAGTTGGCAGCCCCCAATCCCGAAGCATCCACGGGCAGTTCCCCGAAGGGCTGACACCGGCTGCGCCTCAGCAGCCAGACAACCTCCCTCCCTCTGGTCGGGCACTGCAAGCCACACAGCCACTTGTGTCCCCTGTGTCCCTGGAGGCCGCAGCGCGTTTTGGGTTTTGGCGCGGACGGGCCCCTCTCGGCTTCCGTAGTCCATTTGCCCCGGAGCCTGCCAGACCCCTTGCCCCAGGGGCGGGCCCTGCTGAGTCCCCGAGTGCCTCCTGAGTTCCTGCCACCACCCTTGGGCCGGGATGTGGTGCCACCTTGTGCGTAGAAGCCCTGCACACAGGCAAGAAGCCCCCCAGGCCCGCGGGCGCGCCCGACCCTGGAGCCCCCTGGCTGGCTGCAGCCACAGGGAACGGGGGTTCTGAGTTGGCAGCCCCCATTCCCGAAGCATCCACGGGCAGTTCCCCGAAGGGCTGACACCGGCTGCGCCTCAGCAGCCAGCCAACCTCCCTCCCTCTGGTCGGGCACTGCAAGCCACACAGCCACTTGTGTCCCCTGTGTCCCTGGAGGCCGCAGCGCGTTTTGGGTTTTGGCGCGGACGGGCCCCTCTCGGCTTCCGTAGTCCATTTGCCCCGGAGCCTGCCAGACCCCTTGCCCCAGGGGCGGGCCCTGCTGAGTCCCCGAGTGCCTCCTGAGTTCCTGCCACCACCCTTGGGCCGGGATGTGGTGCCACCTTGTGCGTAGAAGCCCTGCACACAGGCAAGAAGCCCCCCAGGCCCGCGGGCGTGCCCGACCCTGGAGCCCCCTGGCTGGCTGCAGCCACAGGGAACGGGGGTTCTGAGTTGGCAGCCCCCATTCCCGAAGCATCCACGGGCAGTTCCCCGAAGGGCTGACACCGGCTGCGCCTCAGCAGCCAGCCAACCTCCCTCCCTCTGGTCGGGCACTGCAAGCCACACAGCCACTTGTGTCCCCTGTGTCCCTGGAGGCCGCAGCGCGTTTTGGGTTTTGGCGCGGACGGGCCCCTCTCGGCTTCCGTAGTCCATTTGCCCCGGAGCCTGCCAGACCCCTTGCCCCAGGGGCGGGCCCTGCTGAGTCCCCGAGTGCCTCCTGAGTTCCTGCCACCACCCTTGGGCCGGGATGTGGTGCCACCTTGTGCGTAGAAGCCCTGCACACAGGCAAGAAGCCCCTAGGCCCGCGGGCGCGCCCGACCCTGGAGCCCCCTGGCTGGCTGCAGCCACAGGGAACGGGGGTTCTGAGTTGGCAGCCCCCATTCCCGAAGCATCCACGGGCAGTTCCCCGAAGGGCTGACACCGGCTGCGCCTCAGCAGCCAGACAACCTCCCTCCCTCTGGTCGGGCACTGCAAGCCACACAGCCACTTGTGTCCCCTGTGTCCCTGGAGGCCGCAGCGCGTTTTGGGTTTTGGCGCGGACGGGCCCCTCTCGGCTTCCGTAGTCCATTTGCCCCCGGAGATTGCTAGACCCCTGTCCCCAGGGGCGGGCCCTGCTGAGTCCCCGAGCGCCTCCTGGGTTCCTGCCACCACCCTTGGGCCGGGATGAGGTGCCACCTTGTGCGTAGAAGCCCTGCACACAGGCAAGAAGCCCCTAGGCCCGCGGGCGCGCCCGACCCTGGAGCCCCCTGGCTGGCTGCAGCCACAGGGAACGGGGGTTCTGAGTTGGCAGCCCCCATTCCCGAAGCATCCACGGGCAGTTCCCCGAAGGGCTGACACCGGCTGCGCCTCAGCAGCCAGACAACCTCCCTCCCTCTGGTCGGGCACTGCAAGCCACACAGCCACTTGTGTCCCCTGTGTCCCTGGAGGCCGCAGCGCGTTTTGGGTTTTGGCGCGGACGGGCCCCTCTCGGCTTCCGTAGTCCATTTGCCCCGGAGCCTGCCAGACCCCTTGCCCCAGGGGCGGGCCCTGCTGAGTTCCTGAGTGCCTCCTGAGTTCCTGCCACCACCCTTGGGCCGGGATGTGGTGCCACCTTGTGCGTAGAAGCCCTGCACACAGGCAAGAAGCCCCCCAGGCCCGCGGGCGCGCCCGACCCTGGAGCCCCCTGGCTGGCTGCAGCCACAGGGAACGGGGGTTCTGAGTTGGCAGCCCCCATTCCCGAAGCATCCACGGGCAGTTCCCCGAAGGGCTGACACCTGCTGCGCCTCAGCAGCCAGACAACCTCCCTCCCTCTGGTCGGGCACTGCAAGCCACACAGCCACTTGTGTCCCCTGTGTCCCTGGAGGCCGCAGCGCGTTTTGGGTTTTGGCGCGGACGGGCCCCTCTCGGCTTCCGTAGTCCATTTGCCCCGGAGCCTGCCAGACCCCTGGCCCCAGAGGCGGGCCCTGCTGAGTCCCCGAGCGCCTCCTGAGTTCCTGCCACCACCCTTGGGCCGGGATGAGGTGCCACCTTGTGCGTAGAAGCCCTGCACACAGGCAAGAAGCCCCCCAGGCCCGCGGGCGCGCCCGACCCTGGAGCCCCCTGGCTGGCTGCAGCCACAGGGAACGGGGGTTCTGAGTTGGCAGCCCCCATTCCCGAAGCATCCACGGGCAGTTCCCCGAAGGGCTGACACCGGCTGCGCCTCAGCAGCCAGACAACCTCCCTCCCTCTGGTCGGGCACTGCAAGCCACACAGCCACTTGTGTCCCCTGTGTCCCTGGAGGCCGCAGCGCGTTTTGGGTTTTGGCGCGGACGGGCCCCTCTCGGCTTCCGTAGTCCATTTGCCCCGGAGCCTGCCAGACCCCTTGCCCCAGAGGCGGGCCCTGCTGAGTCCCCGAGCGCCTCCTGAGTTCCTGCCACCACCCTTGGGCCGGGATGAGGTGCCACCTTGTGCGTAGAAGCCCTGCACACAGGCGAGAAGCCCCCCAGGCCCGCGGGCGCGCCCGACCCTGGAGCCCCCTGGCTGGCTGCAGCCACAGGGAACGGGGGTTCTGAGTAGGCAGCCCCCATTCCCGAAGCATCCACGGGCAGTTCCCCGAAGGGCTGACACCGGCTGCGCCTCAGCAGCCAGACAACCTCCCTCCCTCTGGTCGGGCACTGCAAGCCACACAGCCACTTGTGTCCCCTGTGTCCCTGGAGGCCGCAGCGCGTTTTGGGTTTTGGCGCGGACGGGCCCCTCTCGGCTTCCGTAGTCCATTTGCCCCGGAGCCTGCCAGACCCCTTACCCCAGGGGCGGGCCCTGCTGAGTCCCCGAGTGCCTCCTGAGTTCCTGCCACCACCCTTGGGCCGGGATGAGGTGCCACCTTGTGCGTAGAAGCCCTGCACACAGGCAAGAAGCCCCTAGGCCCGCGGGCGCGCCCGAACCTGGAGCCCCCTGGCTGGCTGCAGCCACAGGGAACGGGGGTTCTGAGTTGGCAGCCCCCATTCCCGAAGCATCCACGGGCAGTTCCCCGAAGGGCTGACACCGGCTGCGCCTCAGCAGCCAGACAACCTCCCTCCCTCTGGTCGGGCACTGCAAGCCACACAGCCACTTGTGTCCCCTGTGTCCCTGGAGGCCGCAGCGCGTTTTGGGTTTTTGCACGGACGGGCCCCTCTCGGCTTCCGTAGTCCATTTGCCTGGAGCCTGCCAGACCCCTTGCCCCAGCGGCGGGCCCTGCTGAGTCCCTGAGTGCCTCCTGAGTTCCTGCCACCACCCTTGGGCCGGGATGTGGTGCCACCTTGTGCGTAGAAGCCCTGCACACAGGCAAGAAGCCCCCCAGGCCCGCGGGCGCGCCCGACCCTGGAGCCCCCTGGCTGGCTGCAGCCACAGGGAACGGGGGTTCTGAGTTGGCAGCCCCCATTCCCGAAGCATCCACGGGCAGTTCCCCGAAGGGCTGACACCGGCTGCGCCTCAGCAGCCAGCCAACCTCCCTCCCTCTGGTCGGGCACTGCAAGCCACACAGCCACTTGTGTCCCCTGTGTCCCTGGAGGCCGCAGCGCGTTTTGGGTTTTGGCGCGGACGGGCCCCTCTCGGCTTCCGTAGTCCATTTGCCCCGGAGCCTGCCAGACCCCTGGCCCCAGAGGCGGGCCCTGCTGAGTCCCCGAGCGCCTCCTGAGTTCCTGCCACCACCCTTGGGCCGGGATGAGGTGCCACCTTGTGCGTAGAAGCCCTGCACACAGGCAAGAAGCCCCCCAGGCCCGCGGGCGCGCCCGACCCTGGAGCCCCCTGGCTGGCTGCAGCCACAGGGAACGGGGGTTCTGAGTTGGCAGCCCCCATTCCCGAAGCATCCACGGGCAGTTCCCCGAAGGGCTGACACCGGCTGCGCCTCAGCAGCCAGACAACCTCCCTCCCTCTGGTCGGGCACTGCAAGCCACACAGCCACTTGTGTCCCCTGTGTCCCTGGAGGCCGCAGCGCGTTTTGGGTTTTGGCGCGGACGGGCCCCTCTCGGCTTCCGTAGTCCATTTGCCCGGAGCCTGCCAGACCCCTTGCCCCAGCGGCGGGCCCTGCTGAGTCCCTGAGTGCCTCCTGAGTTCCTGCCACCACCCTTGGGCCGGGATGTGGTGCCACCTTGTGCGTAGAAGCCCTGCACACAGGCAAGAAGCCCCCCAGGCCCGCGGGCGCGCCCGACCCTGGAGCCCACTGGCTGGCTGCAGCCACAGGGAACGGGGGTTCTGAGTTGGCAGCCCCCATTCCCGAAGCATCCACGGGCAGTTCCCCGAAGGGCTGACACCGGCTGCGCCTCAGCAGCCAGACAACCTCCCTCCCTCTGGTCGGGCACTGCAAGCCACACAGCCACTTGTGTCCCCTTTGTCCCTGGAGGCCGCAGCGCGTTTTGGGTTTTGGCGCGGACGGGCCCCTCTCGGCTTCCGTAGTCCATTTGCCCTGGAGCCTGCCAGACCCCTGGCCCCAGAGGCGGGCCCTGCTGAGTCCCCGAGTGCCTCCTGAGTTCCTGCCACCACCCTTGGGCCGGGATGAGGTGCCACCTTGTGCGTAGAAGCCCTGCACACAGGCAAGAAGCCCCCCAGGCCCGCGGGCGCGCCCGACCCTGGAGCCCCCTGGCTGGCTGCAGCCACAGGGAACGGGGGTTCTGAGTTGGCAGCCCCCATTCCCAAAGCATCCACGGGCAGTTCCCCGAAGGGCTGACACCGGCTGCGCCTCAGCAGCCAGACAACCTCCCTCCCTCTGGTCGGGCACTGCAAGCCACACAGCCACTTGTGTCCCCTGTGTCCCTGGAGGCCGCAGCGCGTTTTGGGTTTTGGCGTGGACGGGCCCCTCTCGGCTTCCGTAGTCCATTTGCCCCGGAGCCTGCCAGACCCCTTGCCCCAGGGGCGGGCCCTGCTGAGTCCCTGAGTGCCTCCTGAGTTCCTGCCACCACCCTTGGGCCGGGATGTGGTGCCACCTTGTGCGTAGAAGCCCTGCACACAGGCAAGAAGCCCCCCAGGCCCGCGGGCGCGCCCGACCCTGGAGCCCCCTGGCTGGCTGCAGCCACAGGGAACGGGGGTTCTGAGTTGGCAGCCCCCAATCCCGAAGCATCCACGGGCAGTTCCCCGAAGGGCTGACACCGGCTGCGCCTCAGCAGCCAGACAACCTCCCTCCCTCTGGTCGGGCACTGCAAGCCACACAGCCACTTGTGTCCCCTGTGTCCCTGGAGGCCGCAGCGCGTTTTGGGTTTTGGCGCGGACGGGCCCCTCTCGGCTTCCGTAGTCCATTTGCCCCGGAGCCTGCCAGACCCCTTGCCCCAGGGGCGGGCCCTGCTGAGTCCCCGAGTGCCTCCTGAGTTCCTGCCACCACCCTTGGGCCGGGATGTGGTGCCACCTTGTGCGTAGAAGCCCTGCACACAGGCAAGAAGCCCCTAGGCCCGCGGGCGCGCCCGACCCTGGAGCCCCCTGGCTGGCTGCAGCCACAGGGAACGGGGGTTCTGAGTTGGCAGCCCCCATTCCCGAAGCATCCACGGGCAGTTCCCCGAAGGGCTGACACCGGCTGCGCCTCAGCAGCCAGACAACCTCCCTCCCTCTGGTCGGGCACTGCAAGCCACACAGCCACTTGTGTCCCCTGTGTCCCTGGAGGCCGCAGCGCGTTTTGGGTTTTGGCGCGGACGGGCCCCTCTCGGCTTCCGTAGTCCATTTGCCCCCGGAGCTTGCTAGACCCCTGTCCCCAGGGGCGGGCCCTGCTGAGTCCCCGAGCGCCTCCTGGGTCCCTGCCACCACCCTTGGGCCGGGATGAGGTGCCACCTTGTGCGTAGAAGCCCTGCACACAGGCAAGAAGCCCCTAGGCCCGCGGGCGCGCCCGACCCTGGAGCCCCCTGGCTGGCTGCAGCCACAGGGAACGGGGGTTCTGAGTTGGCAGCCCCCATTCCCGAAGCATCCACGGGCAGTTCCCCGAAGGGCTGACACCGGCTGCGCCTCAGCAGCCAGACAACCTCCCTCCCTCTGGTCGGGCACTGCAAGCCACACAGCCACTTGTGTCCCCTGTGTCCCTGGAGGCCGCAGCGCGTTTTGGGTTTTGGCGCGGACGGGCCCCTCTCGGCTTCCGTAGTCCATTTGCCCCGGAGCCTGCCAGACCCCTTGCCCCAGGGGCGGGCCCTGCTGAGTTCCTGAGTGCCTCCTGAGTTCCTGCCACCACCCTTGGGCCGGGATGTGGTGCCACCTTGTGCGTAGAAGCCCTGCACACAGGCAAGAAGCCCCCCAGGCCCGCGGGCGCGCCCGACCCTGGAGCCCCCTGGCTGGCTGCAGCCACAGGGAACGGGGGTTCTGAGTTGGCAGCCCCCATTCCCGAAGCATCCACGGGCAGTTCCCCGAAGGGCTGACACCTGCTGCGCCTCAGCAGCCAGACAACCTCCCTCCCTCTGGTCGGGCACTGCAAGCCACACAGCCACTTGTGTCCCCTGTGTCCCTGGAGGCCGCAGCGCGTTTTGGGTTTTGGCGCGGACGGGCCCCTCTCGGCTTCCGTAGTCCATTTGCCCCGGAGCCTGCCAGACCCCTGCCCCAGAGGCGGGCCCTGCTGAGTCCCCGAGCGCCTCCTGAGTTCCTGCCACCACTCTTGGGCCGGGATGAGGTGCCACCTTGTGCGTAGAAGCCCTGCACACAGGCAAGAAGCCCCCCAGGCCCGCGGGCGCGCCCGACCCTGGAGCCCCCTGGCTGGCTGCAGCCACAGGGAACGGGGCTTCTGAGTTGGCAGCCCCCATTCCCGAAGCATCCACGTGCAGTTCCCCGAAGGGCTGACACCGGCTGCGCCTCAGCAGCCAGACAACCTCCCTCCCTCTGGTCGGGCACTGCAAGCCACACAGCCACTTGTGTCCCCTGTGTCCCTGGAGGCCGCAGCGCGTTTTGGGTTTTGGCGCGGACGGGCCCCTCTCGGCTTCCGTAGTCCATTTGCCCCGGAGCCTGCCAGACCCCTGGCCCCAGAGGCGGGCCCTGCTGAGTCCCCGAGCGCCTCCTGAGTTCCTGCCACCACCCTTGGGCCGGGATGAGGTGCCACCTTGTGCGTAGAAGCCCTGCACACAGGCAAGAAGCCCCCCAGGCCTGCGGGCGCGCCCGACCCTGGAGCCCCCTGGCTGGCTGCAGCCACAGGGAACGGGGGTTCTGAGTTGGCAGCCCCCATTCCCGAAGCATCCACGGGCAGTTCCCCGAAGGGCTGACACCCGCTGCGCCTCAGCAGCCAGACAACCTCCCTCCCTCTGGTCGGGCACTGCAAGCCACACAGCCACTTGTGTCCCCTGTGTCCCTGGAGGCCGCAGCGCGTTTTGGGTTTTGGCGCGGACGGGCCCCTCTCGGCTTCCGTAGTCCATTTGCCCCGGAGCCTGCCAGACCCCTTGCCCCAGGGGCGGGCCCTGCTGAGTCCCCGAGTGCCTCCTGAGTTCCTGCCACCACCCTTGGGCCGGGATGTGGTGCCACCTTGTGCGTAGAAGCCCTGCACACAGGCAAGAAGCCCCCCAGGCCCGCGGGCGCGCCCGACCCTGGAGCCCCCTGGCTGGCTGCAGCCACAGGGAACGGGGGTTCTGAGTTGGCAGCCCCCATTCCCGAAGCATCCACGGGCAGTTCCCCGAAGGGCTGACACCGGCTGCGCCTCAGCAGCCAGACAACCTCCCTCCCTCTGGTCGGGCACTGCAAGCCACACAGCCACTTGTGTCCCCTGTGTCCCTGGAGGCCGCAGCGCGTTTTGGGTTTTGGCGCGGACGGGCCCCTCTCGGCTTCCGTAGTCCATTTGCCCCGGAGCCTGCCAGACCCCTGGCCCCAGAGGCGGGCCCTGCTGAGTCCCCGAGCGCCTCCTGAGTTCCTGCCACCACCCTTGGGCCGGGATGAGGTGCCACCTTGTGCGTAGAAGCCCTGCACACAGGCGAGAAGCCCCCCAGGCCCGCGGGCGCGCCCGACCCTGGAGCCCCCTGGCTGGCTGCAGCCACAGGGAACGGGGGTTCTGAGTTGGCAGCCCCCATTCCCGAAGCATCCACGGGCAGTTCCCCGAAGGGCTGACACCGGCTGCGCCTCAGCAGCCAGACAACCTCCCTCCCTCTGGTCGGGCACTGCAAGCCACACAGCCACTTGTGTCCCCTGTGTCCCTGGAGGCCGCAGCGCGTTTTGGGTTTTGGCGCGGACGGGCCCCTCTCGGCTTCCGTAGTCCATTTGCCCCGGAGCCTGCCAGACCCCTTGCCCCAGGGGCGGGCCCTGCTGAGTCCCCGAGTGCCTCCTGAGTTCCTGCCACCACCCTTGGGCCGGGATGTGGTGCCACCTTGTGCGTAGAAGCCCTGCACACAGGCAAGAAGCCCCTAGGCCCGCGGGCGCGCCCGACCCTGGAGCCCCCTGGCTGGCTGCAGCCACAGGGAACGGGGGTTCTGAGTTGGCAGCCCCCATTCCCGAAGCATCCACGGGCAGTTCCCCGAAGGGCTGACACCGGCTGCGCCTCAGCAGCCAGACAACCTCCCTCCCTCTGGTCGGGCACTGCAAGCCACACAGCCACTTGTGTCCCCTGTGTCCCTGGAGGCCGCAGCGCGTTTTGGGTTTTGGCGCGGACGGGCCCCTCTCGGCTTCCGTAGTCCATTTGCCCGGAGCCTGCCAGACCCCTTGCCCCAGCGGCGGGCCCTGCTGAGTCCCTGAGTGCCTCCTGAGTTCCTGCCACCACCCTTGGGCCGGGATGTGGTGCCACCTTGTGCGTAGAAGCCCTGCACACAGGCAAGAAGCCCCCCAGGCCCGCGGGCGTGCCCGACCCTGGAGCCCCCTGGCTGGCTGCAGCCACAGGGAACGGGGGTTCTGAGTTGGCAGCCCCCATTCCCGAAGCATCCACGGGCAGTTCCCCGAAGGGCTGACACCGGCTGCGCCTCAGCAGCCAGACAACCTCCCTCCCTCTGGTCGGGCACTGCAAGCCACACAGCCACTTGTGTCCCCTGTGTCCCTGGAGGCCGCAGCGCGTTTTGGGTTTTGGCGCGGACGGGCCCCTCTAGGCTTCCGTAGTCCATTTACCCCGGAGCCTGCCAGACCCCTGGCCCCAGAGGCGGGCCCTGCTGAGTTCCCGAGTGCCTCCTGAGTTCCTGCCACCACCCTTGGGCCGGGATGTGGTGCCACCTTGTGCGTAGAAGCCCTGCACACAGGCAAGAAGCCCCTAGGCCCGCGGGCGCGCCCGACCCTGGAGCCCCCTGGCTGGCTGCAGCCACAGGGAACGGGGGTTCTGAGTTGGCAGCCCCCATTCCCGAAGCATCCACGGGCAGTTCCCTGAAGGGCTGACACCGGCTGCGCCTCAGCAGCCAGACAACCTCCCTCCCTCTGGTCGGGCACTGCAAGCCACACAGCCACTTGTGTCCCCTGTGTCCCTGGAGGCCGCAGCGCATTTTGGGTTTTGGCGCGGACGGGCCCCTCTCGGCTTCCGTAGTCCATTTGCCCCCGGAGCTTGCTAGACCCCTGGCCCCAGGGGAGGGCCCTGCTGAGTCCCTGGTGCCTCCTGAGTTCCTGCCACCACCCTTGGGCCGGGATGAGGTGCCACCTTGTGCGTAGAAGCCCTGCACACAGGCAAGAAGCCCCTAGGCCCGCGGGCGCACCCGACCCTGGAGCCCCCTGGCTGGCTGCAGCCACAGGGAACGGGGGTTCTTAGTTGGCAGCCCCCATTCCCGAAGCATCCACGGGCAGTTCCCCGAAGGGCTGACACCGGCTGCGCCTCTGCAGCCAGACAACCTCCCTCCCTCTGGTCGGGCACTGCAAGCCACACAGCCACTTGTGTCCCCTGTGTCCCTGGAGGCCGCAGCGCGTTTTGGGTTTTGGCGCGGACGGGCCCCTCTCGGCTTCCGTAGTCCATTTGCCCCGGAGCCTGCCAGACCCCTGGCCCCAGGGGCGGGCCCTGCTGAGTCCCCGAGCGCCTCCTGAGTTCCTGCCACCACCCTTGGGCCGGGATGTGGTGCCACCTTGTGCGTAGAAGCCCTGCACACAGGCAAGAAGCCCCCCAGGCCCGCGGGCGCGCCCGACCCTGGAGCCCCCTGGCTGGCTGCAGCCACAGGGAACGGGGGTTCTGAGTTGGCAGCCCCCATTCCCGAAGCATCCATGGGCAGTTCCCCGAAGGGCTGACACCGGCTGCGCCTCAGCAGCCAGACAACCTCCCTCCCTCTGGTCGGGCACTGCAAGCCACACAGCCACTTGTGTCCCCTTTGTCCCTGGAGGCCGCAGCGCGTTTTGGGTTTTGGCGCGGACGGGCCCCTCTCGGCTTCCGTAGTCCATTTGCCCCGGAGCCTGCCAGACCCCTGGCCCCAGAGGCGGGCCCTGCTGAGTCCCCGAGCGCCTCCTGAGTTCCTGCCACCACCCTTGGGCCGGGATGAGGTGCCACCTTGTGCGTAGAAGCCCTGCACACAGGCAAGAAGCCCCCCAGGCCTGCGGGCGCGCCCGACCCTGGAGCCCCCTGGCTGGCTGCAGCCACAGGGAACGGGGGTTCTGAGTTGGCATTCCCCATTCCCGAAGCATCCACGGGCAGTTCCCCGAAGGGCTGACACCGGCTGCGCCTCAGCAGCCAGACAACCTCCCTCCCTCTGGTCGGGCACTGCAAGCCACACAGCCACTTGTGTCCCCTGTGTCCCTGGAGGCCGCAGCGCGTTTTGGGTTTTGGCGCGGACGGGCCCCTCTCGGCTTCCGTAGTCCATTTGCCCCGGAGCCTGCCAGATCCCTTGCCCCAGGTACGGGCCCTGCTGAGTCCCCGAGTGCCTCCTGAGTTCCTGCCACCACCCTTGGGCCGGGATGTGGTGCCACCTTGTGCGTAGAAGCCCTGCACACAGGCAAGAAGCCCCTAGGCCTGCGGGCGCGCCCGACCCTGGAGCCCCCTGGCTGGCTGCAGCCACAGGGAACGGGGGTTCTGAGTTGGCAGCCCCCATTCCCGAAGCATCCACGGGCAGTTCCCCGAAGGGCTGACACCGGCTGCGCCTCAGCAGCCAGACAACCTCCCTCCCTCTGGTCGGGCACTGCAAGCCACACAGCCACTTGTGTCCCCTGTGTCCCTGGAGGCCGCAGCGCATTTTGGGTTTTGGCGCGGACGGGCCCCTCTCGGCTTCCGTAGTCCATTTGCCCCCGGAGCTTGCTAGACCCCTGGCCCCAGGGGCGGGCCCTGCTGAGTCCCCGAGCGCCTCCTGGGTTCCTGCCACCACCCTTGGGCCGGGATGAGGTGCCACCTTGTGCGTAGAAGCCCTGCACACAGGCAAGAAGCCCCTAGGCCCGCGGGCGCGCCCGACCCTGGAGCCCCCTGGCTGGCTGCAGCCACAGGGAACGGGGGTTCTGAGTTGGCAGCCCCCATTCCCGAAGCATCCACGGGCAGTTCCCCGAAGGGCTGACACCGGCTGCGCCTCAGCAGCCAGACAACCTCCCTCCCTCTGGTCGGGCACTGCAAGCCACACAGCCACTTGTGTCCCCTGTGTCCCTGGAGGCCGCAGCGCGTTTTGGGTTTTGGCGCGGACGGGCCCCTCTAGGCTTCCGTAGTCCATTTACCCCGGAGCCTGCCAGACCCCTGGCCCCAGAGGCGGGCCCTGCTGAGTTCCCGAGTGCCTCCTGAGTTCCTGCCACCACCCTTGGGCCGGGATGTGGTGCCACCTTGTGCGTAGAAGCCCTGCACACAGGCAAGAAGCCCCTAGGCCCGCGGGCGCGCCCGACCCTGGAGCCCCCTGGCTGGCTGCAGCCACAGGGAACGGGGGTTCTGAGTTGGCAGCCCCCATTCCCGAAGCATCCACGGGCAGTTCCCTGAAGGGCTGACACCGGCTGCGCCTCAGCAGCCAGACAACCTCCCTCCCTCTGGTCGGGCACTGCAAGCCACACAGCCACTTGTGTCCCCTGTGTCCCTGGAGGCCGCAGCGCATTTTGGGTTTTGGCGCGGACGGGCCCCTCTCGGCTTCCGTAGTCCATTTGCCCCCGGAGCTTGCTAGACCCCTGGCCCCAGGGGCGGGCCCTGCTGAGTCCCTGGTGCCTCCTGAGTTCCTGCCACCACCCTTGGGCCGGGATGAGGTGCCACCTTGTGCGTAGAAGCCCTGCACACAGGCAAGAAGCCCCTAGGCCCGCGGGCGCACCCGACCCTGGAGCCCCCTGGCTGGCTGCAGCCACAGGGAACGGGGGTTCTTAGTTGGCAGCCCCCATTCCCGAAGCATCCACGGGCAGTTCCCCGAAGGGCTGACACCGGCTGTGCCTCTGCAGCCAGACAACCTCCCTCCCTCTGGTCGGGCACTGCAAGCCACACAGCCACTTGTGTCCCCTGTGTCCCTGGAGGCCGCAGCGCGTTTTGGGTTTTGGCGCGGACGGGCCCCTCTCGGCTTCCGTAGTCCATTTGCCCCGGAGCCTGCCAGACCCCTGGCCCCAGGGGCGGGCCCTGCTGAGTCCCCGAGCGCCTCCTGAGTTCCTGCCACCACCCTTGGGCCGGGATGTGGTGCCACCTTGTGCGTAGAAGCCCTGCACACAGGCAAGAAGCCCCCCAGGCCCGCGGGCGCGCCCGACCCTGGAGCCCCCTGGCTGGCTGCAGCCACAGGGAACGGGGGTTCTGAGTTGGCAGCCCCCATTCCCGAAGCATCCATGGGCAGTTCCCCGAAGGGCTGACACCGGCTGCGCCTCAGCAGCCAGACAACCTCCCTCCCTCTGGTCGGGCACTGCAAGCCACACAGCCACTTGTGTCCCCTTTGTCCCTGGAGGCCGCAGCGCGTTTTGGGTTTTGGCGCGGACGGGCCCCTCTCGGCTTCCGTAGTCCATTTGCCCCGGAGCCTGCCAGACCCCTGGCCACAGAGGCGGGCCCTGCTGAGTCCCCGAGCGCCTCCTGAGTTCCTGCCACCACCCTTGGGCCGGGATGAGGTGCCACCTTGTGCGTAGAAGCCCTGCACACAGGCAAGAAGCCCCCCAGGCCTGCGGGCGCGCCCGACCCTGGAGCCCCCTGGCTGGCTGCAGCCACAGGGAACGGGGGTTCTGAGTTGGCATTCCCCATTCCCGAAGCATCCACGGGCAGTTCCCCGAAGGGCTGACACCGGCTGCGCCTCAGCAGCCAGACAACCTCCCTCCCTCTGGTCGGGCACTGCAAGCCACACAGCCACTTGTGTCCCCTGTGTCCCTGGAGGCCGCAGCGCGTTTTGGGTTTTGGCGCGGACGGGCCCCTCTCGGCTTCCGTAGTCCATTTGCCCCGGAGCCTGCCAGACCCCTTGCCCCAGGGGCGGGCCCTGCTGAGTCCCCGAGTGCCTCCTGAGTTCCTGCCACCACCCTTGGGCCGGGATGTGGTGCCACCTTGTGCGTAGAAGCCCTGCACACAGGCAAGAAGCCCCCCAGGCCCGCGGGCGCGCCCGACCCTGGAGCCCCCTGGCTGGCTGCAGCCACAGGGAACGGGGGTTCTGAGTTGGCAGCCCCCATTCCCGAAGCATCCACGGGCAGTTCCCCGAAGGGCTGACACCGGCTGCGCCTCAGCAGCCAGACAACCTCCCTCCCTCTGGTCGGGCACTGCAAGCCACACAGCCACTTGTGTCCCCTGTGTCCCTGGAGGCCGCAGCGCGTTTTGGGTTTTGGCGCGGACGGGCCCCTCTCGGCTTCCGTAGTCCATTTGCCCCGGAGCCTGCCAGATCCCTTGCCCCAGGGGCGGGCCCTGCTGAGTCCCCGAGTGCCTCCTGAGTTCCTGCCACCACCCTTGGGCCGGGATGTGGTGCCACCTTGTGCGTAGAAGCCCTGCACACAGGCAAGAAGCCCCTAGGCCTGCGGGCGCGCCCGACCCTGGAGCCCCCTGGCTGGCTGCAGCCACAGGGAACGGGGGTTCTGAGTTGGCAGCCCCCATTCCCGAAGCATCCACGGGCAGTTCCCCGAAGGGCTGACACCGGCTGCGCCTCAGCAGCCAGACAACCTCCCTCCCTCTGGTCGGGCACTGCAAGCCACACAGCCACTTGTGTCCCCTGTGTCCCTGGAGGCCGCAGCGCATTTTGGGTTTTGGCGCGGACGGGCCCCTCTCGGCTTCCGTAGTCCATTTGCCCCCGGAGCTTGCTAGACCCCTGGCCCCAGGGGCGGGCCCTGCTGAGTCCCCGAGCGCCTCCTGGGTTCCTGCCACCACCCTTGGGCCGGGATGAGGTGCCACCTTGTGCGTAGAAGCCCTGCACACAGGCAAGAAGCCCCTAGGCCCGCGGGTGCGCCCGACCCTGGAGCCCCCTGGCTGGCTGCAGCCACAGGGAACGGGGGTTCTGAGTTGGCAGCCCCCATTCCCGAAGCATCCACGGGCAGTTCCCCGAAGGGCTGACACCGGCTGCGCCTCAGCAGCCAGACAACCTCCCTCCCTCTGGTCGGGCACTGCAAGCCACACAGCCACTTGTGTCCCCTGTGTCCCTGGAGGCCGCAGCGCGTTTTGGGTTTTGGCGCGGACGGGCCCCTCTCGGCTTCCGTAGTCCATTTGCCCCGGAGCCTGCCAGACCCCTTGCCCCAGGGGCGGGCCCTGCTGAGTCCCTGAGTGCCTCCTGAGTTCCTGCCACCACCCTTGGGCCGGGATGTGGTGCCACCTTGTGCGTAGAAGCCCTGCACACAGGCAAGAAGCCCCCCAGGCCCGCGGGCGCGCCCGACCCTGGAGCCCCCTGGCTGGCTGCAGCCACAGGGAACGGGGGTTCTGAGTTGGCAGCCCCCATTCCCGAAGCATCCACGGGCAGTTCCCCGAAGGGCTGACACCGGCTGCGCCTCAGCAGCCAGACAACCTCCCTCCCTCTGGTCGGGCACTGCAAGCCACACAGCCACTTGTGTCCCCTGTGTCCCTGGAGGCCGCAGCGCGTTTTGGGTTTTGGCGCGGACGGGCCCCTCTCGGCTTCCGTAGTCCATTTGCCCCGGAGCCTGCCAGACCCCTGGCCCCAGAGGCGGGCCCTGCTGAGTCCCCGAGCGCCTCCTGAGTTCCTGCCACCACCCTTGGGCCGGGATGAGGTGCCACCTTGTGCGTAGAAGCCCTGCACACAGGCAAGAAGCCCCCCAGGCCCGCGGGCGCGCCCGACCCTGGAGCCCCCTGGCTGGCTGCAGCCACAGGGAACGGGGGTTCTGAGTTGGCAGCCCCCATTCCCGAAGCATCCACGGGCAGTTCCCCGAAGGGCTGACACCGGCTGCGCCTCAGCAGCCAGACAACCTCCCTCCCTCTGGTCGGGCACTGCAAGCCACACAGCCACTTGTGTCCCCTGTGTCCCTGGAGGCCGCAGCGCGTTTTGGGTTTTGGCGCGGACGGGCCCCTCTCGGCTTCCGTAGTCCATTTGCCCGGAGCCTGCCAGACCCCTTGCCCCAGCGGCGGGCCCTGCTGAGTCCCTGAGTGCCTCCTGAGTTCCTGCCACCACCCTTGGGCCGGGATGTGGTGCCACCTTGTGCGTAGAAGCCCTGCACACAGGCAAGAAGCCCCCCAGGCCCGCGGGCGCGCCCGACCCTGGAGCCCCCTGGCTGGCTGCAGCCACAGGGAACGGGGGTTCTGAGTTGGCAGCCCCCATTCCCGAAGCATCCACGGGCAGTTCCCCGAAGGGCTGACACCGGCTGCGCCTCAGCAGCCAGACAACCTCCCTCCCTCTGGTCGGGCACTGCAAGCCACACAGCCACTTGTGTCCCCTGTGTCCCTGGAGGCCGCAGCGCGTTTTGGGTTTTGGCGCGGACGGGCCCCTCTCGGCTTCCGTAGTCCATTTGCCCCGGAGCCTGCCAGACCCCTGGCCCCAGAGGCGGGCCCTGCTGAGTCCCCGAGCGCCTCCTGAGTTCCTGCCACCACCCTTGGGCCGGGATGAGGTGCCACCTTGTGCGTAGAAGCCCTGCACACAGGCAAGAAGCCCCCCAGGCCCGCGGGCGCGCCCGACCCTGGAGCCCCCTGGCTGGCTGCAGCCACAGGGAACGGGGGTTCTGAGTTGGCAGCCCCCATTCCCGAAGCATCCACGGGCAGTTCCCCGAAGGGCTGACACCGGCTGCGCCTCAGCAGCCAGACAACCTCCCTCCTTCTGGTCGGGCACTGCAAGCCACACAGCCACTTGTGTCCCCTGTGTCCCTGGAGGCCGCAGCGCGTTTTGGGTTTTGGCGCGGACGGGCCCCTCTCGGCTTCCGTAGTCCATTTGCCCCGGAGCCTGCCAGACCCCTTGCCCCAGGGGCAGGCCCTGCTGAGTCCCTGAGTGCCTCCTGAGTTCCTGCCACCACCCTTGGGCCGGGATGTGGTGCCACCTTGTGCGTAGAAGCCCTGCACACAGGCAAGAAGCCCCCCAGGCCCGCGGGCGCGCCCGACCCTGGAGCCCCCTGGCTGGCTGCAGCCACAGGGAACGGGGCTTCTGAGTTGGCAGCCCCCATTCCCGAAGCATCCACGGGCAGTTCCCCGAAGGGCTGACACCGGCTGCGCCTCAGCAGCCAGACAACCTCCCTCCCTCTGGTCGGGCACTGCAAGCCACACAGCCACTTGTGTCCCCTGTGTCCCTGGTGGCCGCAGCGCGTTTTGGGTTTTGGCGCGGACGGGCCCCTCTCGGCTTCCGTAGTCCATTTGCCCCGGAGCCTGCCAGACCCCTTGCCCCAGGGGCGGGCCCTGCTGAGTCCCTGAGTGCCTCCTGAGTTCCTGCCACCACCCTTGGGCCGGGATGTGGTGCCACCTTGTGCGTAGAAGCCCTGCACACAGGCAAGAAGCCCCCCAGGCCCGCGGGCGCGCCCGACCCTGGAGTCCCCTGGCTGGCTGCAGCCACAGGGAACGGGGGTTCTGAGTTGGCAGCCCCCATTCCCGAAGCATCCACGGGCAGTTCCCCGAAGGGCTGACACCGGCTGCGCCTCAGCAGCCAGACAACCTCCCTCCCTCTGGTCGGGCACTGCAAGCCACACAGCCACTTGTGTCCCCTGTGTCCCTGGAGGCCGCAGCGCGTTTTGGGTTTTGGCGCGGACGGGCCCCTCTCGGCTTCCGTAGTCCATTTGCCCCGGAGCCTGCCAGACCCCTGGCCCCAGAGGCGGGCCCTGCTGAGTCCCCGAGCACCTCCTGAGTTCCTGCCACCACCCTTGGGCCGGGATGAGGTGCCACCTTGTGCGTAGAAGCCCTGCACACAGGCAAGAAGCCCCCCAGGCCCGCGGGCGCGCCCGACCCTGGAGCCCCCTGGCTGGCTGCAGCCACAGGGAACGGGGGTTCTGAGTTGGCAGCCCCCATTCCCGAAGCATCCACGGGCAGTTCCCCGAAGGGCTGACACCGGCTGCGCCTCAGCAGCCAGACAACCTCCCTCCCTCTGGTCGGGCACTGCAAGCCACACAGCCACTTGTGTCCCCTGTGTCCCTGGAGGCCGCAGCGCGTTTTGGGTTTTGGCGCGGACGGGCCCCTCTCGGCTTCCGTAGTCCATTTGCCCGGAGCCTGCCAGACCCCTTGCCCCAGCGGCGGGCCCTGCTGAGTCCCTGAGTGCCTCCTGAGTTCCTGCCACCACCCTTGGGCCGGGATGTGGTGCCACCTTGTGCGTAGAAGCCCTGCACACAGGCAAGAAGCCCCCCAGGCCCGCGGGCGCGCCCGACCCTGGAGCCCCCTGGCTGGCTGCAGCCACAGGGAACGGGGGTTCTGAGTTGGCAGCCCCCATTCCCGAAGCATCCACGGGCAGTTCCCCGAAGGGCTGACACCGGCTGCGCCTCAGCAGCCAGACAACCTCCCTCCCTCTGGTCGGGCACTGCAAGCCACACAGCCACTTGTGTCCCCTGTGTCCCTGGAGGCCGCAGCGCGTTTTGGGTTTTGGCGCGGACGGGCCCCTCTCGGCTTCCGTAGTCCATTTGCCCCGGAGCCTGCCAGACCCCTGGCCCCAGAGGCGGGCCCTGCTGAGTCCCCGAGCGCCTCCTGAGTTCCTGCCACCACCCTTGGGCCGGGATGAGGTGCCACCTTGTGCATAGAAGCCCTGCACACAGGCAAGAAGCCCCCCAGGCCCGCGGGCGCGCCCGACCCTGGAGCCCCCTGGCTGGCTGCAGCCACAGGGAACGGGGGTTCTGAGTTGGCAGCCCCCATTCCCGAAGCATCCACGGGCAGTTCCCCGAAGGGCTGACACCGGCTGCGCCTCAGCAGCCAGACAACCTCCCTCCTTCTGGTCGGGCACTGCAAGCCACACAGCCACTTGTGTCCCCTGTGTCCCTGGAGGCCGCAGCGCGTTTTGGGTTTTGGCGCGGACGGGCCCCTCTCGGCTTCCGTAGTCCATTTGCCCCGGAGCCTGCCAGACCCCTTGCCCCAGGGGCAGGCCCTGCTGAGTCCCTGAGTGCCTCCTGAGTTCCTGCCACCACCCTTGGGCCGGGATGTGGTGCCACCTTGTGCGTAGAAGCCCTGCACACAGGCAAGAAGCCCCCCAGGCCCGCGGGCGCGCCCGACCCTGGAGCCCCCTGGCTGGCTGCAGCCACAGGGAACGGGGCTTCTGAGTTGGCAGCCCCCATTCCCGAAGCATCCACGGGCAGTTCCCCGAAGGGCTGACACCGGCTGCGCCTCAGCAGCCAGACAACCTCCCTCCCTCTGGTCGGGCACTGCAAGCCACACAGCCACTTGTGTCCCCTGTGTCCCTGGAGGCCGCAGCGCGTTTTGGGTTTTGGCGCGGACGGGCCCCTCTCGGCTTCCGTAGTCCATTTGCCCCGGAGCCTGCCAGACCCCTTGCCCCAGGGGCGGGCCCTGCTGAGTCCCTGAGTGCCTCCTGAGTTCCTGCCACCACCCTTGGGCCGGGATGTGGTGCCACCTTGTGCGTAGAAGCCCTGCACACAGGCAAGAAGCCCCCCAGGCCCGCGGGCGCGCCCGACCCTGGAGCCCCCTGGCTGGCTGCAGCCACAGGGAACGGGGGTTCTGAGTTGGCAGCCCCCATTCCCGAAGCATCCACGGGCAGTTCCCCGAAGGGCTGACACCGGCTGCGCCTCAGCAGCCAGACAACCTCCCTCCCTCTGGTCGGGCACTGCAAGCCACACAGCCACTTGTGTCCCCTGTGTCCCTGGAGGCCGCAGCGCGTTTTGGGTTTTGGCGCGGACGGGCCCCTCTCGGCTTCCGTAGTCCATTTGCCCCGGAGCCTGCCAGACCCCTGGCCCCAGAGGCGGGCCCTGCTGAGTCCCCGAGCGCCTCCTGAGTTCCTGCCACCACCCTTGGGCCGGGATGAGGTGCCACCTTGTGCGTAGAAGCCCTGCACACAGGCAAGAAGCCCCCCAGGCCCGCGGGCGCGCCCGACCCTGGAGCCCCCTGGCTGGCTGCAGCCACAGGGAACGGGGGTTCTGAGTTGGCAGCCCCCATTCCCGAAGCATCCACGGGCAGTTCCCCGAAGGGCTGACACCGGCTGCGCCTCAGCAGCCAGACAACCTCCCTCCCTCTGGTCGGGCACTGCAAGCCACACAGCCACTTGTGTCCCCTGTGTCCCTGGAGGCCGCAGCGCGTTTTGGGTTTTGGCGCGGACGGGCCCCTCTCGGCTTCCGTAGTCCATTTGCCCGGAGCCTGCCAGACCCCTTGCCCCAGCGGCGGGCCCTGCTGAGTCCCTGAGTGCCTCCTGAGTTCCTGCCACCACCCTTGGGCCGGGATGTGGTGCCACCTTGTGCGTAGAAGCCCTGCACACAGGCAAGAAGCCCCCCAGGCCCGCGGGCGCGCCCGACCCTGGAGCCCCCTGGCTGGCTGCAGCCACAGGGAACGGGGGTTCTGAGTTGGCAGCCCCCATTCCCGAAGCATCCACGGGCAGTTCCCCGAAGGGCTGACACCGGCTGCGCCTCAGCAGCCAGACAACCTCCCTCCCTCTGGTCGGGCACTGCAAGCCACACAGCCACTTGTGTCCCCTGTGTCCCTGGAGGCCGCAGCACGTTTTGGGTTTTGGCGCGGACGGGCCCCTCTAGGCTTCCGTAGTCCATTTACCCCGGAGCCTGCCAGACCCCTGGCCCCAGAGGCGGGCCCTGCTGAGTCCCCGAGCGCCTCCTGAGTTCCTGCCACCACCCTTGGGCCGGGATGAGGTGCCACCTTGTGCGTAGAAGCCCTGCACACAGGCAAGAAGCCCCCCAGGCCCGCGGGCGCGCCCGACCCTGGAGCCCCCTGGCTGGCTGCAGCCACAGGGAACGGGGGTTCTGAGTTGGCAGCCCCCATTCCCGAAGCATCCACGGGCAGTTCCCCGAAGGGCTGACACCGGCTGCGCCTCAGCAGCCAGACAACCTCCCTCCCTCTGGTCGGGCACTGCAAGCCACACAGCCACTTGTGTCCCCTGTGTCCCTGGAGGCCGCAGCGCGTTTTGGGTTTTGGCGCGGACGGGCCCCTCTCGGCTTCCGTAGTCCATTTGCCCCGGAGCCTGCCAGACCCCTTGCCCCAGGGGCAGGCCCTGCTGAGTCCCTGAGTGCCTCCTGAGTTCCTGCCACCACCCTTGGGCCGGGATGTGGTGCCACCTTGTGCGTAGAAGCCCTGCACACAGGCAAGAAGCCCCCCAGGCCCGCGGGCGCGCCCGACCCTGGAGCCCCCTGGCTGGCTGCAGCCACAGGGAACGGGGCTTCTGAGTTGGCAGCCCCCATTCCCGAAGCATCCACGGGCAGTTCCCCGAAGGGCTGACACCGGCTGCGCCTCAGCAGCCAGACAACCTCCCTCCCTCTGGTCGGGCACTGCAAGCCACACAGCCACTTGTGTCCCCTGTGTCCCTGGAGGCCGCAGCGCGTTTTGGGTTTTGGCGCGGACGGGCCCCTCTCGGCTTCCGTAGTCCATTTGCCCCGGAGCCTGCCAGATCCCTTGCCCCAGGGGCGGGCCCTGCTGAGTCCCCGAGTGCCTCCTGAGTTCCTGCCACCACCCTTGGGCCGGGATGTGGTGCCACCTTGTGCGTAGAAGCCCTGCACACAGGCAAGAAGCCCCCCAGGCCCGCGGGCGCGCCCGACCCTGGAGCCCCCTGGCTGGCTGCAGCCACAGGGAACGGGGGTTCTGAGTTGGCAGCCCCCATTCCCGAAGCATCCACGGGCAGTTCCCCGAAGGGCTGACACCGGCTGCGCCTCAGCAGCCAGACAACCTCCCTCCCTCTGGTCGGGCACTGCAAGCCACACAGCCACTTGTGTCCCCTGTGTCCCTGGAGGCCACAGCGCGTTTTGGGTTTTGGCGCGGACGGGCCCCTCTCGGCTTCCGTAGTCCATTTGCCCTGGAGCCTGCCAGACCCCTGGCCCCAGAGGCGGGCCCTGCTGAGTCCCCGAGCGCCTCCTGAGTTCCTGCCACCACCCTTGGGCCGGGATGAGGTGCCACCTTGTGCGTAGAAGCCCTGCACACAGGCAAGAAGCCCCCCAGGCCCGCGGGCGCGCCCGACCCTGGAGCCCCCTGGCTGGCTGCAGCCACAGGGAACGGGGGTTCTGAGTTGGCAGCCCCCATTCCCGAAGCATCCACGGGCAGTTCCCCGAAGGGCTGACACCGGCTGCGCCTCAGCAGCCAGACAACCTCTCTCCCTCTGGTCGGGCACTGCAAGCCACACAGCCACTTGTGTCCCCTGTGTCCCTGGAGGCCGCAGCGCGTTTTGGGTTTTGGCGCGGACGGGCCCCTCTCGGCTTCCGTAGTCCATTTGCCCGGAGCCTGCCAGACCCCTTGCCCCAGCGGCGGGCCCTGCTGAGTCCCTGAGTGCCTCCTGAGTTCCTGCCACCACCCTTGGGCCGGGATGTGGTGCCACCTTGTGCGTAGAAGCCCTGCACACAGGCAAGAAGCCCCCCAGGCCCGCGGGCGCGCCCGACCCTGGAGCCCCCTGGCTGGCTGCAGCCACAGGGAACGGGGGTTCTGAGTTGGCAGCCCCCATTCCCGAAGCATCCACGGGCAGTTCCCCGAAGGGCTGACACCGGCTGCGCCTCAGCAGCCAGACAACCTCCCTCCCTCTGGTCGGGCACTGCAAGCCACACAGCCACTTGTGTCCCCTGTGTCCCTGGAGGCCACAGCGCGTTTTGGGTTTTGGCGCGGACGGGCCCCTCTAGGCTTCCGTAGTCCATTTACCCCGGAGCCTGCCAGACCCCTGGCCCCAGAGGCGGGCCCTGCTGAGTCCCCGAGCGCCTCCTGAGTTCCTGCCACCACCCTTGGGCCGGGATGAGGTGCCACCTTGTGCGTAGAAGCCCTGCACACAGGCAAGAAGCCCCCCAGGCCCGCGGGCGCGCCCGACCCTGGAGCCCCCTGGCTGGCTGCAGCCACAGGGAACGGGGGTTCTGAGTTGGCAGCCCCCATTCCCGAAGCATCCACGGGCAGTTCCCCGAAGGGCTGACACCGGCTGCGCCTCAGCAGCCAGACAACCTCCCTCCCTCTGGTCGGGCACTGCAAGCCACACAGCCACTTGTGTCCCCTGTGTCCCTGGAGGCCGCAGCGCATTTTGGGTTTTGGCGCGGACGGGCCCCTCTCGGCTTCCGTAGTCCATTTGCCCCGGAGCCTGCCAGACCCCTTGCCCCAGGGGCAGGCCCTGCTGAGTCCCTGAGTGCCTCCTGAGTTCCTGCCACCACCCTTGGGCCGGGATGTGGTGCCACCTTGTGCGTAGAAGCCCTGCACACAGGCAAGAAGCCCCCCAGGCCCGCGGGCGCGCCCGACCCTGGAGCCCCCTGGCTGGCTGCAGCCACAGGGAACGGGGCTTCTGAGTTGGCAGCCCCCATTCCCGAAGCATCCACGGGCAGTTCCCCGAAGGGCTGACACCGGCTGCGCCTCAGCAGCCAGACAACCTCCCTCCCTCTGGTCGGGCACTGCAAGCCACACAGCCACTTGTGTCCCCTGTGTCCCTGGAGGCCGCAGCGCGTTTTGGGTTTTGGCGCGGACGGGCCCCTCTCGGCTTCCGTAGTCCATTTGCCCCGGAGCCTGCCAGATCCCTTGCCCCAGGGGCGGGCCCTGCTGAGTCCCCGAGTGCCTCCTGAGTTCCTGCCACCACCCTTGGGCCGGGATGTGGTGCCACCTTGTGCGTAGAAGCCCTGCACACAGGCAAGAAGCCCCTAGGCCCGCGGGCGCGCCCGACCCTGGAGCCCCCTGGCTGGCTGCAGCCACAGGGAACGGGGGTTCTGAGTTGGCAGCCCCCATTCCCGAAGCATCCACGGGCAGTTCCCCGAAGGGCTGACACCGGCTGCGCCTCAGCAGCCAGACAACCTCCCTCCCTCTGGTCGGGCACTGCAAGCCACACAGCCACTTGTGTCCCCTGTGTCCCTGGAGGCCGCAGCGCATTTTGGGTTTTGGCGCGGACGGGCCCCTCTCGGCTTCCGTAGTCCATTTGCCCCCGGAGCCTGCTAGACCCCTGGCCCCAGGGGCGGGCCCTGCTGAGTCCCCGAGCGCCTCCTGGGTTCCTGCCACCACCCTTGGGCCCGGATGAGGTGCCACCTTGTGCGTAGAAGCCCTGCACACAGGCAAGAAGCCCCCCAGGCCCGCGGGCGCGCCCGACCCTGGAGCCCCCTGGCTGGCTGCAGCCACAGGGAACGGGGGTTCTGAGTTGGCAGCCCCCATTCCCGAAGCATCCACGGGCAGTTCCCCGAAGGGCTGACACCGGCTGCGCCTCAGCAGCCAGACAACCTCCCTCCCTCTGGTCGGGCACTGCAAGCCACACAGCCACTTGTGTCCCCTGTGTCCCTGGAGGCCGCAGCGCGTTTTGGGTTTTGGCGCGGACGGGCCCCTCTCGGCTTCCGTAGTCCATTTGCCCCGGAGCCTGCCAGACCCCTTGCCCCAGGGGCAGGCCCTGCTGAGTCCCTGAGTGCCTCCTGAGTTCCTGCCACCACCCTTGGGCCGGGATGTGGTGCCACCTTGTGCGTAGAAGCCCTGCACACAGGCAAGAAGCCCCCCAGGCCCGCGGGCGCGCCCGACCCTGGAGCCCCCTGGCTGGCTGCAGCCACAGGGAACGGGGCTTGTGAGTTGGCAGCCCCCATTCCCGAAGCATCCACGGGCAGTTCCCCGAAGGGCTGACACCGGCTGCGCCTCAGCAGCCAGACAACCTCCCTCCCTCTGGTCGGGCACTGCAAGCCACACAGCCACTTGTGTCCCCTGTGTCCCTGGAGGCCGCAGCGCGTTTTGGGTTTTGGCGCGGACGGGCCCCTCTCGGCTTCCGTAGTCCATTTGCCCCGGAGCCTGCCAGACCCCTTGCCCCAGGGGCGGCCCTGCTGAGTCCCTGAGTGCCTCCTGAGTTCCTGCCACCACCCTTGGGCCGGGATGTGGTGCCACCTTGTGCGTAGAAGCCCTGCACACAGGCAAGAAGCCCCCCAGGCCCGCGGGCGCGCCCGACCCTGGAGCCCCCTGGCTGGCTGCAGCCACAGGGAACGGGGGTTCTGAGTTGGCAGCCCCCATTCCCGAAGCATCCACGGGCAGTTCCCCGAAGGGCTGACACCGGCTGCGCCTCAGCAGCCAGACAACCTCCCTCCCTCTGGTCGGGCACTGCAAGCCACACAGCCACTTGTGTCCCCTTTGTCCCTGGAGGCCGCAGCGCGTTTTGGGTTTTGGCGCGGACGGGCCCCTCTCGGCTTCCGGAGTCCATTTGCCCTGGAGCCTGCCAGACCCCTGGCCCCAGAGGCGGGCCCTGCTGAGTCCCCGAGTGCCTCCTGAGTTCCTGCCACCACCCTTGGGCCGGGATGAGGTGCCACCTTGTGCGTAGAAGCCCTGCACACAGGCAAGAAGCCCCCCAGGCCCGCGGGCGCGCCCGACCCTGGAGCCCCCTGGCTGGCTGCAGCCACAGGGAACGGGGGTTCTGAGTTGGCAGCCCCCATTCCCGAAGCATCCACGGGCAGTTCCCCGAAGGGCTGACACCGGCTGCGCCTCAGCAGCCAGACAACCTCCCTCCCTCTGGTCGGGCACTGCAAGCCACACAGCCACTTGTGTCCCCTGTGTCCCTGGAGGCCGCAGCGCGTTTTGGGTTTTGGCGCGGACGGGCCCCTCTCGGCTTCCGTAGTCCATTTGCCCCGGAGCCTGCCAGACCCCTTGCCCCAGGAGCGGGCCCTGCTGAGTCCCCGAGTGCCTCCTGAGTTCCTGCCACCACCCTTGGGCCGGGATGTGGTGCCACCTTGTGCGTAGAAGCCCTGCACACAGGCAAGAAGCCCCCCAGGCCCGCGGGCGCGCCCGACCCTGGAGCCCCCTGGCTGGCTGCAGCCACAGGGAACGGGGGTTCTGAGTTGGCAGCCCCCAATCCCGAAGCATCCACGGGCAGTTCCCCGAAGGGCTGACACCGGCTGCGCCTCAGCAGCCAGACAACCTCCCTCCCTCTGGTCGGGCACTGCAAGCCACACAGCCACTTGTGTCCCCTGTGTCCCTGGAGGCCGCAGCGCGTTTTGGGTTTTGGCGCGGACGGGCCCCTCTCGGCTTCCGTAGTCCATTTGCCCCGGAGCCTGCCAGACCCCTTGCCCCAGGGGCGGGCCCTGCTGAGTCCCCGAGTGCCTCCTGAGTTCCTGCCACCACCCTTGGGCCGGGATGTGGTGCCACCTTGTGCGTAGAAGCCCTGCACACAGGCAAGAAGCCCCCCAGGCCCGCGGGCGCGCCCGACCCTGGAGCCCCCTGGCTGGCTGCAGCCACAGGGAACGGGGGTTCTGAGTTGGCAGCCCCCATTCCCGAAGCATCCACGGGCAGTTCCCCGAAGGGCTGACACCGGCTGCGCCTCAGCAGCCAGCCAACCTCCCTCCCTCTGGTCGGGCACTGCAAGCCACACAGCCACTTGTGTCCCCTGTGTCCCTGGAGGCCGCAGCGCGTTTTGGGTTTTGGCGCGGACGGGCCCCTCTCGGCTTCCGTAGTCCATTTGCCCGGAGCCTGCCAGACCCCTTGCCCCAGCGGCGGGCCCTGCTGAGTCCCTGAGTGCCTCCTGAGTTCCTGCCACCACCCTTGGGCCGGGATGTGGTGCCACCTTGTGCGTAGAAGCCCTGCACACAGGCAAGAAGCCCCCCAGGCCCGCGGGCGCGCCCGACCCTGGAGCCCCCTGGCTGGCTGCAGCCACAGGGAACGGGGGTTCTGAGTTGGCAGCCCCCATTCCCGAAGCATCCACGGGCAGTTCCCCGAAGGGCTGACACCGGCTGCGCCTCAGCAGCCAGACAACCTCCCTCCCTCTGGTCGGGCACTGCAAGCCACACAGCCACTTGTGTCCCCTGTGTCCCTGGAGGCCACAGCGCGTTTTGGGTTTTGGCGCGGACGGGCCCCTCTAGGCTTCCGTAGTCCATTTACCCCGGAGCCTGCCAGACCCCTGGCCCCAGAGGCGGGCCCTGCTGAGTCCCCGAGCGCCTCCTGAGTTCCTGCCACCACCCTTGGGCCGGGATGAGGTGCCACCTTGTGCGTAGAAGCCCTGCACACAGGCAAGAAGCCCCCCAGGCCCGCGGGCGCGCCCGACCCTGGAGCCCCCTGGCTGGCTGCAGCCACAGGGAACGGGGGTTCTGAGTTGGCAGCCCCCATTCCCGAAGCATCCACGGGCAGTTCCCCGAAGGGCTGACACCGGCTGCGCCTCAGCAGCCAGACAACCTCCCTCCCTCTGGTCGGGCACTGCAAGCCACACAGCCACTTGTGTCCCCTGTGTCCCTGGAGGCCGCAGCGCATTTTGGGTTTTGGCGCGGACGGGCCCCTCTCGGCTTCCGTAGTCCATTTGCCCCGGAGCCTGCCAGACCCCTTGCCCCAGGGGCAGGCCCTGCTGAGTCCCTGAGTGCCTCCTGAGTTCCTGCCACCACCCTTGGGCCGGGATGTGGTGCCACCTTGTGCGTAGAAGCCCTGCACACAGGCAAGAAGCCCCCCAGGCCCGCGGGCGCGCCCGACCCTGGAGCCCCCTGGCTGGCTGCAGCCACAGGGAACGGGGCTTCTGAGTTGGCAGCCCCCATTCCCGAAGCATCCACGGGCAGTTCCCCGAAGGGCTGACACCGGCTGCGCCTCAGCAGCCAGACAACCTCCCTCCCTCTGGTCGGGCACTGCAAGCCACACAGCCACTTGTGTCCCCTGTGTCCCTGGAGGCCGCAGCGCGTTTTGGGTTTTGGCGCGGACGGGCCCCTCTCGGCTTCCGTAGTCCATTTGCCCCGGAGCCTGCCAGATCCCTTGCCCCAGGGGCGGGCCCTGCTGAGTCCCCGAGTGCCTCCTGAGTTCCTGCCACCACCCTTGGGCCGGGATGTGGTGCCACCTTGTGCGTAGAAGCCCTGCACACAGGCAAGAAGCCCCTAGGCCCGCGGGCGCGCCCGACCCTGGAGCCCCCTGGCTGGCTGCAGCCACAGGGAACGGGGGTTCTGAGTTGGCAGCCCCCATTCCCGAAGCATCCACGGGCAGTTCCCCGAAGGGCTGACACCGGCTGCGCCTCAGCAGCCAGACAACCTCCCTCCCTCTGGTCGGGCACTGCAAGCCACACAGCCACTTGTGTCCCCTGTGTCCCTGGAGGCCGCAGCGCATTTTGGGTTTTGGCGCGGACGGGCCCCTCTCGGCTTCCGTAGTCCATTTGCCCCCGGAGCCTGCTAGACCCCTGGCCCCAGGGGCGGGCCCTGCTGAGTCCCCGAGCGCCTCCTGGGTTCCTGCCACCACCCTTGGGCCCGGATGAGGTGCCACCTTGTGCGTAGAAGCCCTGCACACAGGCAAGAAGCCCCCCAGGCCCGCGGGCGCGCCCGACCCTGGAGCCCCCTGGCTGGCTGCAGCCACAGGGAACGGGGGTTCTGAGTTGGCAGCCCCCATTCCCGAAGCATCCACGGGCAGTTCCCCGAAGGGCTGACACCGGCTGCGCCTCAGCAGCCAGACAACCTCCCTCCCTCTGGTCGGGCACTGCAAGCCACACAGCCACTTGTGTCCCCTGTGTCCCTGGAGGCCGCAGCGCGTTTTGGGTTTTGGCGCGGACGGGCCCCTCTCGGCTTCCGTAGTCCATTTGCCCCGGAGCCTGCCAGACCCCTTGCCCCAGGGGCAGGCCCTGCTGAGTCCCTGAGTGCCTCCTGAGTTCCTGCCACCACCCTTGGGCCGGGATGTGGTGCCACCTTGTGCGTAGAAGCCCTGCACACAGGCAAGAAGCCCCCCAGGCCCGCGGGCGCGCCCGACCCTGGAGCCCCCTGGCTGGCTGCAGCCACAGGGAACGGGGCTTGTGAGTTGGCAGCCCCCATTCCCGAAGCATCCACGGGCAGTTCCCCGAAGGGCTGACACCGGCTGCGCCTCAGCAGCCAGACAACCTCCCTCCCTCTGGTCGGGCACTGCAAGCCACACAGCCACTTGTGTCCCCTGTGTCCCTGGAGGCCGCAGCGCGTTTTGGGTTTTGGCGCGGACGGGCCCCTCTCGGCTTCCGTAGTCCATTTGCCCCGGAGCCTGCCAGACCCCTTGCCCCAGGGGCGGGCCCTGCTGAGTCCCTGAGTGCCTCCTGAGTTCCTGCCACCACCCTTGGGCCGGGATGTGGTGCCACCTTGTGCGTAGAAGCCCTGCACACAGGCAAGAAGCCCCCCAGGCCCGCGGGCGCGCCCGACCCTGGAGCCCCCTGGCTGGCTGCAGCCACAGGGAACGGGGGTTCTGAGTTGGCAGCCCCCATTCCCGAAGCATCCACGGGCAGTTCCCCGAAGGGCTGACACCGGCTGCGCCTCAGCAGCCAGACAACCTCCCTCCCTCTGGTCGGGCACTGCAAGCCACACAGCCACTTGTGTCCCCTTTGTCCCTGGAGGCCGCAGCGCGTTTTGGGTTTTGGCGCGGACGGGCCCCTCTCGGCTTCCGGAGTCCATTTGCCCTGGAGCCTGCCAGACCCCTGGCCCCAGAGGCGGGCCCTGCTGAGTCCCCGAGTGCCTCCTGAGTTCCTGCCACCACCCTTGGGCCGGGATGAGGTGCCACCTTGTGCGTAGAAGCCCTGCACACAGGCAAGAAGCCCCCCAGGCCCGCGGGCGCGCCCGACCCTGGAGCCCCCTGGCTGGCTGCAGCCACAGGGAACGGGGGTTCTGAGTTGGCAGCCCCCATTCCCGAAGCATCCACGGGCAGTTCCCCGAAGGGCTGACACCGGCTGCGCCTCAGCAGCCAGACAACCTCCCTCCCTCTGGTCGGGCACTGCAAGCCACACAGCCACTTGTGTCCCCTGTGTCCCTGGAGGCCGCAGCGCGTTTTGGGTTTTGGCGCGGACGGGCCCCTCTCGGCTTCCGTAGTCCATTTGCCCCGGAGCCTGCCAGACCCCTTGCCCCAGGAGCGGGCCCTGCTGAGTCCCCGAGTGCCTCCTGAGTTCCTGCCACCACCCTTGGGCCGGGATGTGGTGCCACCTTGTGCGTAGAAGCCCTGCACACAGGCAAGAAGCCCCCCAGGCCCGCGGGCGCGCCCGACCCTGGAGCCCCCTGGCTGGCTGCAGCCACAGGGAACGGGGGTTCTGAGTTGGCAGCCCCCAATCCCGAAGCATCCACGGGCAGTTCCCCGAAGGGCTGACACCGGCTGCGCCTCAGCAGCCAGACAACCTCCCTCCCTCTGGTCGGGCACTGCAAGCCACACAGCCACTTGTGTCCCCTGTGTCCCTGGAGGCCGCAGCGCGTTTTGGGTTTTGGCGCGGACGGGCCCCTCTCGGCTTCCGTAGTCCATTTGCCCCGGAGCCTGCCAGACCCCTTGCCCCAGGGGCGGGCCCTGCTGAGTCCCCGAGTGCCTCCTGAGTTCCTGCCACCACCCTTGGGCCGGGATGTGGTGCCACCTTGTGCGTAGAAGCCCTGCACACAGGCAAGAAGCCCCCCAGGCCCGCGGGCGCGCCCGACCCTGGAGCCCCCTGGCTGGCTGCAGCCACAGGGAACGGGGGTTCTGAGTTGGCAGCCCCCATTCCCGAAGCATCCACGGGCAGTTCCCCGAAGGGCTGACACCGGCTGCGCCTCAGCAGCCAGCCAACCTCCCTCCCTCTGGTCGGGCACTGCAAGCCACACAGCCACTTGTGTCCCCTGTGTCCCTGGAGGCCGCAGCGCGTTTTGGGTTTTGGCGCGGACGGGCCCCTCTCGGCTTCCGTAGTCCATTTGCCCCGGAGCCTGCCAGACCCCTTGCCCCAGGGGCGGGCCCTGCTGAGTCCCCGAGTGCCTCCTGAGTTCCTGCCACCACCCTTGGGCCGGGATGTGGTGCCACCTTGTGCGTAGAAGCCCTGCACACAGGCAAGAAGCCCCTAGGCCCGCGGGCGCGCCCGACCCTGGAGCCCCCTGGCTGGCTGCAGCCACAGGGAACGGGGGTTCTGAGTTGGCAGCCCCCATTCCCGAAGCATCCACGGGCAGTTCCCCGAAGGGCTGACACCGGCTGCGCCTCAGCAGCCAGACAACCTCCCTCCCTCTGGTCGGGCACTGCAAGCCACACAGCCACTTGTGTCCCCTGTGTCCCTGGAGGCCGCAGCGCGTTTTGGGTTTTGGCGCGGACGGGCCCCTCTCGGCTTCCGTAGTCCATTTGCCCCCGGAGCTTGCTAGACCCCTGTCCCCAGGGGCGGGCCCTGCTGAGTCCCCGAGCGCCTCCTGGGTTGCTGCCACCACCCTTGGGCCGGGATGAGGTGCCACCTTGTGCGTAGAAGCCCTGCACACAGGCAAGAAGCCCCTAGGCCCGCGGGCGCGCCCGACCCTGGAGCCCCCTGGCTGGCTGCAGCCACAGGGAATGGGGGTTCTGAGTTGGCAGCCCCCATTCCCGAAGCATCCACAGGCAGTTCCCCGAAGGGCTGACACCGGCTGCGCCTCAGCAGCCAGACAACCTCCCTCCCTCTGGTCGGGCACTGCAAGCCACACAGCCACTTGTGTCCCCTGTGTCCCTGGAGGCCGCAGCGCGTTTTGGGTTTTGGCGCGGACGGGCCCCTCTCGGCTTCCGGAGTCCATTTGCCCTGGAGCCTGCCAGACCCCTGGCCCCAGAGGCGGGCCCTGCTGAGTCCCCGAGTGCCTCCTGAGTTCCTGCCACCACCCTTGGGCCGGGATGAGGTGCCACCTTGTGCGTAGAAGCCCTGCACACAGGCAAGAAGCCCCCCAGGCCCGCGGGCGCGCCCGACCCTGGAGCCCCCTGGCTGGCTGCAGCCACAGGGAACGGGGGTTCTGAGTTGGCAGCCCCCATTCCCGAAGCATCCACGGGCAGTTCCCCGAAGGGCTGACACCGGCTGCGCCTCAGCAGCCAGACAACCTCCCTCCCTCTGGTCGGGCACTGCAAGCCACACAGCCACTTGTGTCCCCTGTGTCCCTGGAGGCCGCAGCGCGTTTTGGGTTTTGGCGCGGACGGGCCCCTCTCGGCTTCCGTAGTCCATTTGCCCCGGAGCCTGCCAGACCCCTTGCCCCAGGGGCGGGCCCTGCTGAGTCCCTGAGTGCCTCCTGAGTTCCTGCCACCACCCTTGGGCCGGGATGTGGTGCCACCTTGTGCGTAGAAGCCCTGCACACAGGCAAGAAGCCCCCCAGGCCCGCGGGCGCGCCCGACCCTGGAGCCCCCTGGCTGGCTGCAGCCACAGGGAACGGGGGTTCTGAGTTGGCAGCCCCCAATCCCGAAGCATCCACGGGCAGTTCCCCGAAGGGCTGACACCGGCTGCGCCTCAGCAGCCAGACAACCTCCCTCCCTCTGGTCGGGCACTGCAAGCCACACAGCCACTTGTGTCCCCTGTGTCCCTGGAGGCCGCAGCGCGTTTTGGGTTTTGGCGCGGACGGGCCCCTCTCGGCTTCCGTAGTCCATTTGCCCCGGAGCCTGCCAGACCCCTTGCCCCAGGGGCGGGCCCTGCTGAGTCCCCGAGTGCCTCCTGAGTTCCTGCCACCACCCTTGGGCCGGGATGTGGTGCCACCTTGTGCGTAGAAGCCCTGCACACAGGCAAGAAGCCCCCCAGGCCCGCGGGCGTGCCCGACCCTGGAGCCCCCTGGCTGGCTGCAGCCACAGGGAACGGGGGTTCTGAGTTGGCAGCCCCCATTCCCGAAGCATCCACGGGCAGTTCCCCGAAGGGCTGACACCGGCTGCGCCTCAGCAGCCAGCCAACCTCCCTCCCTCTGGTCGGGCACTGCAAGCCACACAGCCACTTGTGTCCCCTGTGTCCCTGGAGGCCGCAGCGCGTTTTGGGTTTTGGCGCGGACGGGCCCCTCTCGGCTTCCGTAGTCCATTTGCCCCGGAGCCTGCCAGACCCCTTGCCCCAGGGGCGGGCCCTGCTGAGTCCCCGAGTGCCTCCTGAGTTCCTGCCACCACCCTTGGGCCGGGATGTGGTGCCACCTTGTGCGTAGAAGCCCTGCACACAGGCAAGAAGCCCCTAGGCCCGCGGGCGCGCCCGACCCTGGAGCCCCCTGGCTGGCTGCAGCCACAGGGAACGGGGGTTCTGAGTTGGCAGCCCCCATTCCCGAAGCATCCACGGGCAGTTCCCCGAAGGGCTGACACCGGCTGCGCCTCAGCAGCCAGACAACCTCCCTCCCTCTGGTCGGGCACTGCAAGCCACACAGCCACTTGTGTCCCCTGTGTCCCTGGAGGCCGCAGCGCGTTTTGGGTTTTGGCGCGGACGGGCCCCTCTCGGCTTCCGTAGTCCATTTGCCCCCGGAGCTTGCTAGACCCCTGTCCCCAGGGGCGGGCCCTGCTGAGTCCCCGAGCGCCTCCTGGGTTCCTGCCACCACCCTTGGGCCGGGATGAGGTGCCACCTTGTGCGTAGAAGCCCTGCACACAGGCAAGAAGCCCCTAGGCCCGCGGGCGCGCCCGACCCTGGAGCCCCCTGGCTGGCTGCAGCCACAGGGAACGGGGGTTCTGAGTTGGCAGCCCCCATTCCCGAAGCATCCACGGGCAGTTCCCCGAAGGGCTGACACCGGCTGCGCCTCAGCAGCCAGACAACCTCCCTCCCTCTGGTCGGGCACTGCAAGCCACACAGCCACTTGTGTCCCCTGTGTCCCTGGAGGCCGCAGCGCGTTTTGGGTTTTGGCGCGGACGGGCCCCTCTCGGCTTCCGTAGTCCATTTGCCCCGGAGCCTGCCAGACCCCTTGCCCCAGGGGCGGGCCCTGCTGAGTTCCTGAGTGCCTCCTGAGTTCCTGCCACCACCCTTGGGCCGGGATGTGGTGCCACCTTGTGCGTAGAAGCCCTGCACACAGGCAAGAAGCCCCCCAGGCCCGCGGGCGCGCCCGACCCTGGAGCCCCCTGGCTGGCTGCAGCCACAGGGAACGGGGGTTCTGAGTTGGCAGCCCCCATTCCCGAAGCATCCACGGGCAGTTCCCCGAAGGGCTGACACCTGCTGCGCCTCAGCAGCCAGACAACCTCCCTCCCTCTGGTCGGGCACTGCAAGCCACACAGCCACTTGTGTCCCCTGTGTCCCTGGAGGCCGCAGCGCGTTTTGGGTTTTGGCGCGGACGGGCCCCTCTCGGCTTCCGTAGTCCATTTGCCCCGGAGCCTGCCAGACCCCTGGCCCCAGAGGCGGGCCCTGCTGAGTCCCCGAGCGCCTCCTGAGTTCCTGCCACCACCCTTGGGCCGGGATGAGGTGCCACCTTGTGCGTAGAAGCCCTGCACACAGGCAAGAAGCCCCCCAGGCCCGCGGGCGCGCCCGACCCTGGAGCCCCCTGGCTGGCTGCAGCCACAGGGAACGGGGGTTCTGAGTTGGCAGCCCCCATTCCCGAAGCATCCACGGGCAGTTCCCCGAAGGGCTGACACCGGCTGCGCCTCAGCAGCCAGACAACCTCCCTCCCTCTGGTCGGGCACTGCAAGCCACACAGCCACTTGTGTCCCCTGTGTCCCTGGAGGCCGCAGCGCGTTTTGGGTTTTGGCGCGGACGGGCCCCTCTCGGCTTCCGTAGTCCATTTGCCCCGGAGCCTGCCAGACACCTGGCCCCAGAGGCGGGCCCTGCTGAGTCCCCGAGCGCCTCCTGAGTTCCTGCCACCACCCTTGGGCCGGGATGAGGTGCCACCTTGTGCGTAGAAGCCCTGCACACAGGCAAGAAGCCCCCCAGGCCTGCGGGCGCGCCCGACCCTGGAGCCAGCTGGCTGGCTGCAGCCACAGGGAACGGGGGTTCTGAGTTGGCAGCCCCCATTCCCGAAGCATCCACGGGCAGTTCCCCGAAGGGCTGACACCCGCTGCGCCTCAGCAGCCAGACAACCTCCCTCCCTCTGGTCGGGCACTGCAAGCCACACAGCCACTTGTGTCCCCTGTGTCCCTGGAGGCCGCAGCGCGTTTTGGGTTTTGGCGCGGACGGGCCCCTCTCGGCTTCCGTAGTCCATTTGCCCCGGAGCCTGCCAGACCCCTTGCCCCAGGGGCGGGCCCTGCTGAGTCCCCGAGTGCCTCCTGAGTTCCTGCCACCACCCTTGGGCCGGGATGTGGTGCCACCTTGTGCGTAGAAGCCCTGCACACAGGCAAGAAGCCCCCCAGGCCCGCGGGCGCGCCCGACCCTGGAGCCCCCTGGCTGGCTGCAGCCACAGGGAACGGGGGTTCTGAGTTGGCAGCCCCCATTCCCGAAGCATCCACGGGCAGTTCCCCGAAGGGCTGACACCGGCTGCGCCTCAGCAGCCAGACAACCTCCCTCCCTCTGGTCGGGCACTGCAAGCCACACAGCCACTTGTGTCCCCTGTGTCCCTGGAGGCCGCAGCGCGTTTTGGGTTTTGGCGCGGACGGGCCCCTCTCGGCTTCCGTAGTCCATTTGCCCCGGAGCCTGCCAGACCCCTGGCCCCAGAGGCGGGCCCTGCTGAGTCCCCGAGCGCCTCCTGAGTTCCTGCCACCACCCTTGGGCCGGGATGAGGTGCCACCTTGTGCGTAGAAGCCCTGCACACAGGCGAGAAGCCCCCCAGGCCCGCGGGCGCGCCCGACCCTGGAGCCCCCTGGCTGGCTGCAGCCACAGGGAACGGGGGTTCTGAGTTGGCAGCCCCCATTCCCGAAGCATCCACGGGCAGTTCCCCGAAGGGCTGACACCGGCTGCGCCTCAGCAGCCAGACAACCTCCCTCCCTCTGGTCGGGCACTGCAAGCCACACAGCCACTTGTGTCCCCTGTGTCCCTGGAGGCCGCAGCGCGTTTTGGGTTTTGGCGCGGACGGGCCCCTCTCGGCTTCCGTAGTCCATTTGCCCCGGAGCCTGCCAGACCCCTTACCCCAGGGGCGGGCCCTGCTGAGTCCCCGAGTGCCTCCTGAGTTCCTGCCACCACCCTTGGGCCGGGATGTGGTGCCACCTTGTGCGTAGAAGCCCTGCACACAGGCAAGAAGCCCCTAGGCCCGCGGGCGCGCCCGAACCTGGAGCCCCCTGGCTGGCTGCAGCCACAGGGAACGGGGGTTCTGAGTTGGCAGCCTCCATTCCCGAAGCATCCACGGGCAGTTCCCCGAAGGGCTGACACCGGCTGCGCCTCAGCAGCCAGACAACCTCCCTCCCTCTGGTCGGGCACTGCAAGCCACACAGCCACTTGTGTCCCCTGTGTCCCTGGAGGCCGCAGCGCGTTTTGGGTTTTTGCGCGGACGGGCCCCTCTCGGCTTCCGTAGTCCATTTGCCTGGAGCCTGCCAGACCCCTTGCCCCAGCGGCGGGCCCTGCTGAGTCCCTGAGTGCCTCCTGAATTCCTGCCACCACCCTTGGGCCGGGATGTGGTGCCACCTTGTGCGTAGAAGCCCTGCACACAGGCAAGAAGCCCCCCAGGCCCGCGGGCGCGCCCGACCCTGGAGCCCCCTGGCTGGCTGCAGCCACAGGGAACGGGGGTTCTGAGTTGGCAGCCCCCATTCCCGAAGCATCCACGGGCAGTTCCCCGAAGGGCTGACACCGGCTGCGCCTCAGCAGCCAGACAACCTCCCTCCCTCTGGTCGGGCACTGCAAGCCACACAGCCACTTGTGTCCCCTGTGTCCCTGGAGGCCGCAGCGCGTTTTGGGTTTTGGCGCGGACGGGCCCCTCTCGGCTTCCGTAGTCCATTTGCCCCGGAGCCTGCCAGACCCCTGGCCCCAGAGGCGGGCCCTGCTGAGTCCCCGAGCGCCTCCTGAGTTACTGCCACCACCCTTGGGCCGGGATGAGGTGCCACCTTGTGCGTAGAAGCCCTGCACACAGGCAAGAAGCCCCCCAGGCCCGCGGGCGCGCCCGACCCTGGAGCCCCCTGGCTGGCTGCAGCCACAGGGAACGGGGGTTCTGAGTTGGCAGCCCCCATTCCCGAAGCATCCACGGGCAGCTCCCCGAAGGGCTGACACCGGCTGCGCCTCAGCAGCCAGACAACCTCCCTCCCTCTGGTCGGGCACTGCAAGCCACACAGCCACTTGTGTCCCCTGTGTCCCTGGAGGCCGCAGCGCGTTTTGGGTTTTGGCGCGGACGGGCCCCTCTCGGCTTCCGTAGTCCATTTGCCCCGGAGCCTGCCAGACCCCTTGCCCCAGGGGCAGGCCCTGCTGAGTCCCTGAGTGCCTCCTGAGTTCCTGCCACCACCCTTGGGCCGGGATGTGGTGCCACCTTGTGCGTAGAAGCCCTGCACACAGGCAAGAAGCCCCCCAGGCCCGCGGGCGCGCCCGACCCTGGAGCCCCCTGGCTGGCTGCAGCCACAGGGAACGGGGCTTCTGAGTTGGCAGCCCCCATTCCCGAAGCATCCACGGGCAGTTCCCCGAAGGGCTGACACCGGCTGCACCTCAGCAGCCAGACAACCTCCCTCCCTCTGGTCGGGCACTGCAAGCCACACAGCCACTTGTGTCCCCTGTGTCCCTGGAGGCCGCAGCGCGTTTTGGGTTTTGGCGCGGACGGGCCCCTCTCGGCTTCCGTAGTCCATTTGCCCCGGAGCCTGCCAGACCCCTTGCCCCAGGGGCGGGCCCTGCTGAGTCCCTGAGTGCCTCCTGAGTTCCTGCCACCACCCTTGGGCCGGGATGTGGTGCCACCTTGTGCGTAGAAGCCCTGCACACAGGCAAGAAGCCCCCCAGGCCCGCGGGCGCGCCCGACCCTGGAGCCCCCTGGCTGGCTGCAGCCACAGGGAACGGGGGTTCTGAGTTGGCAGCCCCCATTCCCGAAGCATCCACGGGCAGTTCCCCGAAGGGCTGACACCGGCTGCGCCTCAGCAGCCAGCCAACCTCCCTCCCTCTGGTCGGGCACTGCAAGCCACACAGCCACTTGTGTCCCCTGTGTCCCTGGAGGCCGCAGCGCGTTTTGGGTTTTGGCGCGGACGGGCCCCTCTCGGCTTCCGTAGTCCATTTGCCCCGGAGCCTGCCAGACCCCTGGCCCCAGAGGCGGGCCCTGCTGAGTCCCCGAGCGCCTCCTGAGTTCCTGCCACCACCCTTGGGCCGGGATGAGGTGCCACCTTGTGCGTAGAAGCCCTGCACACAGGCAAGAAGCCCCCCAGGCCCGCGGGCGCGCCCGACCCTGGAGCCCCCTGGCTGGCTGCAGCCACAGGGAACGGGGGTTCTGAGTTGGCAGCCCCCATTCCCGAAGCATCCACGGGCAGTTCCCCGAAGGGCTGACACCGGCTGCGCCTCAGCAGCCAGACAACCTCCCTCCCTCTGGTCGGGCACTGCAAGCCACACAGCCACTTGTGTCCCCTGTGTCCCTGGAGGCCGCAGCGCGTTTTGGGTTTTGGCGCGGACGGGCCCCTCTCGGCTTCCGTAGTCCATTTGCCCGGAGCCTGCCAGACCCCTTGCCCCAGCGGCGGGCCCTGCTGAGTCCCTGAGTGCCTCCTGAGTTCCTGCCACCACCCTTGGGCCGGGATGTGGTGCCACCTTGTGCGTAGAAGCCCTGCACACAGGCAAGAAGACCCCCAGGCCCGCGGGCGCGCCCGACCCTGGAGCCCACTGGCTGGCTGCAGCCACAGGGAACGGGGGTTCTGAGTTGGCAGCCCCCATTCCCGAAGCATCCACGGGCAGTTCCCCGAAGGGCTGACACCGGCTGCGCCTCAGCAGCCAGACAACCTCCCTCCCTCTGGTCGGGCACTGCAAGCCACACAGCCACTTGTGTCCCCTTTGTCCCTGGAGGCCGCAGCGCGTTTTGGGTTTTGGCGCGGACGGGCCCCTCTCGGCTTCCGTAGTCCATTTGCCCTGGAGCCTGCCAGACCCCTGGCCCCAGAGGCGGGCCCTGCTGAGTCCCCGAGTGCCTCCTGAGTTCCTGCCACCACCCTTGGGCCGGGATGAGGTGCCACCTTGTGCGTAGAAGCCCTGCACACAGGCAAGAAGCCCCCCAGGCCCGCGGGCGCGCCCGACCCTGGAGCCCCCTGGCTGGCTGCAGCCACAGGGAACGGGGGTTCTGAGTTGGCAGCCCCCATTCCCAAAGCATCCACGGGCAGTTCCCCGAAGGGCTGACACCGGCTGCGCCTCAGCAGCCAGACAACCTCCCTCCCTCTGGTCGGGCACTGCAAGCCACACAGCCACTTGTGTCCCCTGTGTCCCTGGAGGCCGCAGCGCGTTTTGGGTTTTGGCGTGGACGGGCCCCTCTCGGCTTCCGTAGTCCATTTGCCCCGGAGCCTGCCAGACCCCTTGCCCCAGGGGCGGGCCCTGCTGAGTCCCTGAGTGCCTCCTGAGTTCCTGCCACCACCCTTGGGCCGGGATGTGGTGCCACCTTGTGCGTAGAAGCCCTGCACACAGGCAAGAAGCCCCCCAGGCCCGCGGGCGCGCCCGACCCTGGAGCCCCCTGGCTGGCTGCAGCCACAGGGAACGGGGGTTCTGAGTTGGCAGCCCCCAATCCCGAAGCATCCACGGGCAGTTCCCCGAAGGGCTGACACCGGCTGCGCCTCAGCAGCCAGACAACCTCCCTCCCTCTGGTCGGGCACTGCAAGCCACACAGCCACTTGTGTCCCCTGTGTCCCTGGAGGCCGCAGCGCGTTTTGGGTTTTGGCGCGGACGGGCCCCTCTCGGCTTCCGTAGTCCATTTGCCCCCGGAGCTTGCTAGACCCCTGTCCCCAGGGGCGGGCCCTGCTGAGTCCCCGAGCGCCTCCTGGGTCCCTGCCACCACCCTTGGGCCGGGATGAGGTGCCACCTTGTGCGTAGAAGCCCTGCACACAGGCAAGAAGCCCCTAGGCCCGCGGGCGCGCCCGACCCTGGAGCCCCCTGGCTGGCTGCAGCCACAGGGAACGGGGGTTCTGAGTTGGCAGCCCCCATTCCCGAAGCATCCACGGGCAGTTCCCCGAAGGGCTGACACCGGCTGCGCCTCAGCAGCCAGACAACCTCCCTCCCTCTGGTCGGGCACTGCAAGCCACACAGCCACTTGTGTCCCCTGTGTCCCTGGAGGCCGCAGCGCGTTTTGGGTTTTGGCGCGGACGGGCCCCTCTCGGCTTCCGTAGTCCATTTGCCCCGGAGCCTGCCAGACCCCTTGCCCCAGGGGCGGGCCCTGCTGAGTTCCTGAGTGCCTCCTGAGTTCCTGCCACCACCCTTGGGCCGGGATGTGGTGCCACCTTGTGCGTAGAAGCCCTGCACACAGGCAAGAAGCCCCCCAGGCCCGCGGGCGCGCCCGACCCTGGAGCCCCCTGGCTGGCTGCAGCCACAGGGAACGGGGGTTCTGAGTTGGCAGCCCCCATTCCCGAAGCATCCACGGGCAGTTCCCCGAAGGGCTGACACCTGCTGCGCCTCAGCAGCCAGACAACCTCCCTCCCTCTGGTCGGGCACTGCAAGCCACACAGCCACTTGTGTCCCCTGTGTCCCTGGAGGCCGCAGCGCGTTTTGGGTTTTGGCGCGGACGGGCCCCTCTCGGCTTCCGTAGTCCATTTGCCCCGGAGCCTGCCAGACCCCTGCCCCAGAGGCGGGCCCTGCTGAGTCCCCGAGCGCCTCCTGAGTTCCTGCCACCACTCTTGGGCCGGGATGAGGTGCCACCTTGTGCGTAGAAGCCCTGCACACAGGCAAGAAGCCCCCCAGGCCCGCGGGCGCGCCCGACCCTGGAGCCCCCTGGCTGGCTGCAGCCACAGGGAACGGGGCTTCTGAGTTGGCAGCCCCCATTCCCGAAGCATCCACGGGCAGTTCCCCGAAGGGCTGACACCGGCTGCGCCTCAGCAGCCAGACAACCTCCCTCCCTCTGGTCGGGCACTGCAAGCCACACAGCCACTTGTGTCCCCTGTGTCCCTGGAGGCCGCAGCGCGTTTTGGGTTTTGGCGCGGACGGGCCCCTCTCGGCTTCCGTAGTCCATTTGCCCCGGAGCCTGCCAGACCCCTGGCCCCAGAGGCGGGCCCTGCTGAGTCCCCGAGCGCCTCCTGAGTTCCTGCCACCACCCTTGGGCCGGGATGAGGTGCCACCTTGTGCGTAGAAGCCCTGCACACAGGCAAGAAGCCCCCCAGGCCCGCGGGCGCGCCCGACCCTGGAGCCCCCTGGCTGGCTGCAGCCACAGGGAACGGGGGTTCTGAGTTGGCAGCCCCCATTCCCGAAGCATCCACGGGCAGTTCCCCGAAGGGCTGACACCCGCTGCGCCTCAGCAGCCAGACAACCTCCCTCCCTCTGGTCGGGCACTGCAAGCCACACAGCCACTTGTGTCCCCTGTGTCCCTGGAGGCCGCAGCGCGTTTTGGGTTTTGGCGCGGACGGGCCCCTCTCGGCTTCCGTAGTCCATTTGCCCCGGAGCCTGCCAGACCCCTTGCCCCAGGGGCGGGCCCTGCTGAGTCCCCGAGTGCCTCCTGAGTTCCTGCCACCACCCTTGGGCCGGGATGTGGTGCCACCTTGTGCGTAGAAGCCCTGCACACAGGCAAGAAGCCCCCCAGGCCCGCGGGCGCGCCCGACCCTGGAGCCCCCTGGCTGGCTGCAGCCACAGGGAACGGGGGTTCTGAGTTGGCAGCCCCCATTCCCGAAGCATCCACGGGCAGTTCCCCCGAAGGGCTGACACCGGCTGCGCCTCAGCAGCCAGACAACCTCCCTCCCTCTGGTCGGGCACTGCAAGCCACACAGCCACTTGTGTCCCCTGTGTCCCTGGAGGCCGCAGCGCGTTTTGGGTTTTGGCGCGGACGGGCCCCTCTCGGCTTCCGTAGTCCATTTGCCCCGGAGCCTGCCAGACCCCTGGCCCCAGAGGCGGGCCCTGCTGAGTCCCCGAGCGCCTCCTGAGTTCCTGCCACCACCCTTGGGCCGGGATGAGGTGCCACCTTGTGCGTAGAAGCCCTGCACACAGGCGAGAAGCCCCCCAGGCCCGCGGGCGCGCCCGACCCTGGAGCCCCCTGGCTGGCTGCAGCCACAGGGAACGGGGGTTCTGAGTTGGCAGCCCCCATTCCCGAAGCATCCACGGGCAGTTCCCCGAAGGGCTGACACCGGCTGCGCCTCAGCAGCCAGACAACCTCCCTCCCTCTGGTCGGGCACTGCAAGCCACACAGCCACTTGTGTCCCCTGTGTCCCTGGAGGCCGCAGCGCGTTTTGGGTTTTGGCGCGGACGGGCCCCTCTCGGCTTCCGTAGTCCATTTGCCCCGGAGCCTGCCAGACCCCTTGCCCCAGGGGCGGGCCCTGCTGAGTCCCCGAGTGCCTCCTGAGTTCCTGCCACCACCCTTGGGCGGGATGTGGTGCCACCTTGTGCGTAGAAGCCCTGCACACAGGCAAGAAGCCCCTAGGCCCGTGGGCGCGCCCGACCCTGGAGCCCCCTGGCTGGCTGCAGCCACAGGGAACGGGGGTTCTGAGTTGGCAGCCCCCATTCCCGAAGCATCCACGGGCAGTTCCCCGAAGGGCTGACACCGGCTGCGCCTCAGCAGCCAGACAACCTCCCTCCCTCTGGTCGGGCACTGCAAGCCACACAGCCACTTGTGTCCCCTGTGTCCCTGGAGGCCGCAGCGCGTTTTGGGTTTTGGCGCGGACGGGCCCCTCTCGGCTTCCGTAGTCCATTTGCCCCGGAGCCTGCCAGACCCCTTGCCCCAGGGGCAGGCCCTGCTGAGTCCCTGAGTGCCTCCTGAGTTCCTGCCACCACCCTTGGGCCGGGATGTGGTGCCACCTTGTGCGTAGAAGCCCTGCACACAGGCAAGAAGCCCCCCAGGCCCGCGGGCGCGCCCGACCCTGGAGCCCCCTGGCTGGCTGCAGCCACAGGGAACGGGGCTTCTGAGTTGGCAGCCCCCATTCCCGAAGCATCCACGGGCAGTTCCCCGAAGGGCTGACACCGGCTGCGCCTCAGCAGCCAGACAACCTCCCTCCCTCTGGTCGGGCACTGCAAGCCACACAGCCACTTGTGTCCCCTGTGTCCCTGGAGGCCGCAGCGCGTTTTGGGTTTTGGCGCGGACGGGCCCCTCTCGGCTTCCGTAGTCCATTTGCCCCGGAGCCTGCCAGACCCCTTGCCCCAGGGGCGGGCCCTGCTGAGTCCCTGAGTGCCTCCTGAGTTCCTGCCACCACCCTTGGGCCGGGATGTGGTGCCACCTTGTGCGTAGAAGCCCTGCACACAGGCAAGAAGCCCCCCAGGCCCGCGGGCGCGCCCGACCCTGGAGCCCCCTGGCTGGCTGCAGCCACAGGGAACGGGGGTTCTGAGTTGGCAGCCCCCATTCCCGAAGCATCCACGGGCAGTTCCCCGAAGGGCTGACACCGGCTGCGCCTCAGCAGCCAGACAACCTCCCTCCCTCTGGTCGGGCACTGCAAGCCACACAGCCACTTGTGTCCCCTGTGTCCCTGGAGGCCGCAGCGCGTTTTGGGTTTTGGCGCGGACGGGCCCCCTCTCGGCTTCCGTAGTCCATTTGCCCCGGAGCCTGCCAGACCCCTGGCCCCAGAGGCGGGCCCTGCTGAGTCCCCGAGCGCCTCCTGAGTTCCTGCCACCACCCTTGGGCCGGGATGAGGTGCCACCTTGTGCGTAGAAGCCCTGCACAGAGGCGAGAAGCCCCCAGGCCCGCGGGCGCGCCCGACCCTGGAGCCCCCTGGCTGGCTGCAGCCACAGGGAACGGGGGTTCTGAGTTGGCAGCCCCCATTCCCGAAGCATCCACGGGCAGTTCCCCGAAAGGCTGACACCGGCTGCGCCTCAGCAGCCAGACAACCTCCCTCCCTCTGGTCGGGCACTGCAAGCCACACAGCCACTTGTGTCCCCTGTGTCCCTGGAGGCCGCAGCGCGTTTTGGGTTTTGGCGCGGACGGGCCCCTCTCGGCTTCCGTAGTCCATTTGCCCCGGAGCCTGCCAGACCCCTTGCCCCAGGGGCGGGCCCTGCTGAGTCCCCGAGTGCCTCCTGAGTTCCTGCCACCACCCTTGGGCCGGGATGTGGTGCCACCTTGTGCGTAGAAGCCCTGCACACAGGCAAGAAGCCCCTAGGCCCGCGGGCGCGCCCGACCCTGGAGCCCCCTGGCTGGCTGCAGCCACAGGGAACGGGGGTTCTGAGTTGGCAGCCCCCATTCCCGAAGCATCCACGGGCAGTTCCCCGAAGGGCTGACACCGGCTGCGCCTCAGCAGCCAGACAACCTCCCTCCCTCTGGTCGGGCACTGCAAGCCACACAGCCACTTGTGTCCCCTGTGTCCCTGGAGGCCGCAGCGCGTTTTGGGTTTTGGCGCGGACGGGCCCCTCTCGGCTTCCGTAGTCCATTTGCCCCGGAGCCTGCCAGACCCCTTGCCCCAGGGGCAGGCCCTGCTGAGTCCCTGAGTGCCTCCTGAGTTCCTGCCACCACCCTTGGGCCGGGATGTGGTGCCACCTTGTGCGTAGAAGCCCTGCACACAGGCAAGAAGCCCCCCAGGCCCGCGGGCGCGCCCGACCCTGGAGCCCCCTGGCTGGCTGCAGCCACAGGGAACGGGGGTTCTGAGTTGGCAGCCCCCATTCCCGAAGCATCCACGGGCAGTTCCCCGAAGGGCTGACACCGGCTGCGCCTCAGCAGCCAGACAACCTCCCTCCCTCTGGTCGGGCACTGCAAGCCACACAGCCACTTGTGTCCCCTGTGTCCCTGGAGGCCGCAGCGCGTTTTGGGTTTTGGCGCGGACGGGCCCCTCTCGGCTTCCGTAGTCCATTTGCCCCGGAGCCTGCCAGACCCCTTGCCCCAGGGGCGGGCCCTGCTGAGTCCCTGAGTGCCTCCTGAGTTCCTGCCACCACCCTTGGGCCGGGATGTGGTGCCACCTTGTGCGTAGAAGCCCTGCACACAGGCAAGAAGCCCCCCAGGCCCGCGGGCGCGCCCGACCCTGGAGCCCCCTGGCTGGCTGCAGCCACAGGGAACGGGGGTTCTGAGTTGGCAGCCCCCATTCCCGAAGCATCCACGGGCAGTTCCCCGAAGGGCTGACACTGGCTGCGCCTCAGCAGCCAGACAACCTCCCTCCCTCTGGTCGGGCACTGCAAGCCACACAGCCACTTGTGTCCCCTGTGTCCCTGGAGGCCGCAGCGCGTTTTGGGTTTTGGCGCGGACGGGCCCCTCTCGGCTTCCGTAGTCCATTTGCCCCGGAGCCTGCCAGACCCCTGGCCCCAGAGGCGGGCCCTGCTGAGTCCCCGAGCGCCTCCTGAGTTCCTGCCACCACCCTTGGGCCGGGATGAGGTGCCACCTTGTGCGTAGAAGCCCTGCACACAGGCAAGAAGCCCCTAGGCCCGCGGGCGCGCCCGACAATGGAGCCCCCTGGCTGGCTGCAGCCACAGGGAACGGGGGTTCTGAGTTGGCAGCCCCCATTCCCGAAGCATCCACGGGCAGTTCCCCGAAGGGCTGACACCGGCTGCGCCTCAGCAGCCAGACAACCTCCCTCCCTCTGGTCGGGCACTGCAAGCCACACAGCCACTTGTGTCCCCTGTGTCCCTGGAGGCCGCAGCGCATTTTGGGTTTTGGCGCGGACGGGCCCCTCTCGGCTTCCGTAGTCCATTTGCCCCGGGGCCTGCCAGACCCCTTGCCCCAGGGGCGGGCCCTGCTGAGTCCCTGAGTGCCTCCTGAGTTCCTGCCACCACCCTTGGCCGGGATGTGGTGCCACCTTGTGCGTAGAAGCCCTGCACACAGGCAAGAAGCCCCCCAGGCCCGCGGGCGCGCCCTACCCTGGAGCCCCCTGGCTGGCTGCAGCCACAGGGAACGGGGGTTCTGAGTTGGCAGCCCCCATTCCCGAAGCATCCACGGGCAGTTCCCCGAAGGGCTGACACCGGCTGCGCCTCAGCAGCCAGACAACCTCCCTCCCTCTGGTCGGGCACTGCAAGCCACACAGCCACTTGTGTCCCCTGTGTCCCTGGAGGCCGCAGCGCGTTTTGGGTTTTGGCGCGGACGGGCCCCTCTCGGCTTCCGTAGTCCATTTGCCCCGGAGCCTGCCAGACCCCTTGCCCCAGGGGCAGGCCCTGCTGAGTCCCTGAGTGCCTCCTGAGTTCCTGCCACCACCCTTGGGCCGGGATGTGGTGCCACCTTGTGCGTAGAAGCCCTGCACACAGGCAAGAAGCCCCCCAGGCCCGCGGGCGCGCCCGACCCTGGAGCCCCCTGGCTGGCTGCAGCCACAGGGAACGGGGGTTCTGAGTTGGCAGCCCCCATTCCCGAAGCATCCACGGGCAGTTCCCCGAAGGGCTGACACCGGCTGCGCCTCAGCAGCCAGACAACCTCCCTCCCTCTGGTCGGGCACTGCAAGCCACACAGCCACTTGTGTCCCCTGTGTCCCTGGAGGCCGCAGCGCGTTTTGGGTTTTGGCGCGGACGGGCCCCTCTCGGCTTCCGTAGTCCATTTGCCCCGGAGCTTGCTAGACCCCTGTCCCCAGGGGCGGGCCCTGCTGAGTCCCCGAGCGCCTCCTGGGTTCCTGCCACCACCCTTGGGCCGGGATGAGGTGCCACCTTGTGCGTAGAAGCCCTGCACACAGGCAAGAAGCCCCTAGGCCCGCGGGCGCGCCCGACCCTGGAGCCCCCTGGCTGGCTGCAGCCACAGGGAACGGGGGTTCTGAGTTGGCAGCCCCCATTCCCGAAGCATCCACGGGCAGTTCCCCGAAGGGCTGACACCGGCTGCGCCTCAGCAGCCAGACAACCTCCCTCCCTCTGGTCGGGCACTGCAAGCCACACAGCCACTTGTGTCCCCTGTGTCCCTGGAGGCCGCAGCGCGTTTTGGGTTTTGGCGCGGACGGGCCCCTCTCGGCTTCCGTAGTCCATTTGCCCCGGAGCCTGCCAGACCCCTTGCCCCAGGGGCGGGCCCTGCTGAGTTCCTGAGTGCCTCCTGAGTTCCTGCCACCACCCTTGGGGCCGGGATGTGGTGCCACCTTGTGCGTAGAAGCCCTGCACACAGGCAAGAAGCCCCCCAGGCCCGCGGGCGCGCCCGACCCTGGAGCCCCCTGGCTGGCTGCAGCCACAGGGAACGGGGGTTCTGAGTTGGCAGCCCCCATTCCCGAAGCATCCACGGGCAGTTCCCCGAAGGGCTGACACCTGCTGCGCCTCAGCAGCCAGACAACCTCCCTCCCTCTGGTCGGGCACTGCAAGCCACACAGCCACTTGTGTCCCCTGTGTCCCTGGAGGCCGCAGCGCGTTTTGGGTTTTGGCGCGGACGGGCCCCTCTCGGCTTCCGTAGTCCATTTGCCCCGGAGCCTGCCAGACCCCTGGCCCCAGAGGCGGGCCCTGCTGAGTCCCCGAGCGCCTCCTGAGTTCCTGCCACCACCCTTGGGCCGGGATGAGGTGCCACCTTGTGCGTAGAAGCCCTGCACACAGGCAAGAAGCCCCCCAGGCCCGCGGGCGCGCCCGACCCTGGAGCCCCCTGGCTGGCTGCAGCCACAGGGAACGGGGCTTCTGAGTTGGCAGCCCCCATTCCCGAAGCATCCACGGGCAGTTCCCCGAAGGGCTGACACCGGCTGCGCCTCAGCAGCCACACAACCTCCCTCCCTCTGGTCGGGCACTGCAAGCCACACAGCCACTTGTGTCCCCTGTGTCCCTGGAGGCCGCAGCGCGTTTTGGGTTTTGGCGCGGACGGGCCCCTCTCGGCTTCCGTAGTCCATTTGCCCCGGAGCCTGCCAGACCCCTGGCCCCAGAGGCGGGCCCTGCTGAGTCCCCGAGTGCCTCCTGAGTTCCTGCCACCACCCTTGGGCCGGGATGAGGTGCCACCTTGTGCGTAGAAGCCCTGCACACAGGCAAGAAGCCCCCCAGGCCCGCGGGCGCGCCCGACCCTGGAGCCCCCTGGCTGGCTGCAGCCACAGGGAACGGGGGTTCTGAGTTGGCAGCCCCCATTCCCGAAGCATCCACGGGCAGTTCCCCGAAGGGCTGACACCCGCTGCGCCTCAGCAGCCAGACAACCTCCCTCCCTCTGGTCGGGCACTGCAAGCCACACAGCCACTTGTGTCCCCTGTGTCCCTGGAGGCCGCAGCGCGTTTTGGGTTTTGGCGCGGACGGGCCCCTCTCGGCTTCCGTAGTCCATTTGCCCCGGAGCCTGCCAGACCCCTTGCCCCAGGGGCGGGCCCTGCTGAGTCCCCGAGTGCCTCCTGAGTTCCTGCCACCACCCTTGGGCCGGGATGTGGTGCCACCTTGTGCGTAGAAGCCCTGCACACAGGCAAGAAGCCCCCCAGGCCCGCGGGCGCGCCCGACCCTGGAGCCCCCTGGCTGGCTGCAGCCACAGGGAACGGGGCTTCTGAGTTGGCAGCCCCCATTCCCGAAGCATCCACGGGCAGTTCCCCGAAGGCTGACACCGGCTGCGCCTCAGCAGCCAGACAACCTCCCTCCCTCTGGTCGGCACTGCAAGCCACACAGCCACTTGTGTCCCCTGTGTCCCTGGAGGCCGCAGCGCGTTTTGGGTTTTGGCGCGGACGGGCCCCTCTCGGCTTCCGTAGTCCATTTGCCCCGGAGCCTGCCAGACCCCTTGCCCCAGGGGCGGGCCCTGCTGAGTCCCTGAGTGCCTCCTGAGTTCCTGCCACCACCCTTGGGCCGGGATGTGGTGCCACCTTGTGCGTAGAAGCCCTGCACACAGGCAAGAAGCCCCCCAGGCCCGCGGGCGCGCCCGACCCTGGAGCCCCCTGGCTGGCTGCAGCCACAGGGAACGGGGGTTCTGAGTTGGCAGCCCCCATTCCCGAAGCATCCACGGGCAGTTCCCCGAAGGGCTGACACCGGCTGCGCCTCAGCAGCCAGACAACCTCCCTCCCTCTGGTCGGGCACTGCAAGCCACACAGCCACTTGTGTCCCCTGTGTCCCTGGAGGCCGCAGCGCGTTTTGGGTTTTGGCGCGGACGGGCCCCTCTCGGCTTCCGTAGTCCATTTGCCCCGGAGCCTGC